>NC_035439.2:4331629-4637149 GCF_002127325.2 Helianthus annuus
TTTAAATTTATTATTTGAACAACATACCTCTTCAGGTTCTTTGTTTTGTTCTTCTTCTTCAGCAAAAATGTTGTCATACTGTGTTACTTCTCTGATAAGAGCATGGTTTCCTGATGCAGAAACTTCAAACATCGTTTCCCGGCTTTCTATATCCTCATTCACCATCCTTTGAAGTGAAGCCTCTTCATCATCATTGAAGGGCATGGTGTTTTGCAGTTCATAGTTATAATGATCATCATGATCAAAACCATCATCATCATCAAACTCATCATCATGCTTATCGACCTTGTGAACATCATCTTCATCTTCATTCTCAACATCATCACCATCATCTTCATCATGAACAACAATCTGCATTTTTCTTGTTTTTTGGGGCTTGCTTCCTTTACCTTTTTTGACTGTTTTCCTTTTTACTTCATTGCCCACAAGGTGTTTTTCCATTGCACTCTCAAATAAGTCAAGAGTTTCTGTTGTAACCCACTCAATTGGGTATCCTTCTTTTCGGTCCCATTTTTTCAAATTGCAAGCATCGTTCACCAAGGCAAGCTGTAACAAAATAGATTTTCAAATGACATATATTTTTTGGCGTTTTAATGACACACAAATGAATAGTGTAATTTTATTCTTACCGCAAGTATGATCAGTGGCCCTGTGTAATGCTTTTTGTGAGCCCATGCGGTTTTGGCGTGTTGCAAGCATTGGATGATATAACTACACCAGTTCATTTGGTTTATTTGAACGTCTAGTGTAACATTGTGCAAGAATTGTTTGTTGACGACTGCATTGTCAGTTGCATGCCCCATTATAGTGAAGAATGCTACAAGGAAATTTAGGCAGAAGTTTCTCCCAAAGCCATGCATCATAGGCAAAACGTTATCAAAGTATATCCTCACACTTGGTCTGTTAACCCAACCCAACCCTCCTATCTTTGCTTTCCACTCAGCCCCTCGAAACTGTGCTTTCCACTCAGCCACCACGTGGTCTTTAGCTGTTGGTCTTTTTTTCATGTTCACGGGCACCCTTCCATTTGGTATACCCGTTAAAGAGTTTACCAATTCTTCATTTATATGTATGGTATGGTTGCCAACATTTAGGGTGTTTGTCTTTTCATTATAATTTTCAACCAACCAGTACGCAAGCATTGTGGGTATGATGTCTATTTTCAACCTTAGTGTAGCACCAAAACCCATTTGGTGTACTGTCTTTCTTTGGTTTTTGTTTAGATTCATAAACCAACCAGTCAATTTTGTAGGTTTTACTCTTGACAAGATCCTAGCCCCACTGAACTCATGGTATGGTTCTTCCTCAACCTCCACCTTCTGACTTAATGCTTTTCTCTTTTTGGCGTTTTGGGCCTTTCCAGTATGCACATTTATTCTCAATCTTAACCTCTCTTCGCCTATAAAAAATGATTTCATAGCTTTTTAATAGTATAATTTAACATAACTATGATACATTTATGGCGTTTTATAAATCAATAAGAGATTATAGATGTTGAACAACTCAATAACAGTTAAATGGCGTTTATAACAGAATCCATACATTTTTTGGCGTTTAGTAACAAAGCTATTACAAGATTCATGTGTTGTGGCCTTTAGTAACAAACGATACATATTTTGGCGTTTTGGCAACAAAGTATGAAAGTGTGTTTTTACATCACGAAAAAGTAACATTTGTGTACCATGTCCTCTTGTTGTCTTCTTTCGTTGCTCATTCGTTTTTTGGCGTTTTGGAGCAGATGACTCTTCCCCTTCCCCCCTTGTAGAAACTGCAAATTTTTGTTAAAATTAGAACGCCAAAAGCAGCATAAACTAGTCCAATGTAAATCAAAGTTAACTCATTATGTTTTTTTCCTCTGGATCTGGTTTGATCTTTCGACGCCATAGTTTTTGTTGTTTCGCGTTTTCTAGGGTTTTCGCGTTTTACGTTGGTTTTGGGAGCTTTTTCTAGGAAGTATATATGTTTCGGTAAGGCATTGATGTGTTTTGTATATGGACATTTACCTTTTTGCCCTTATGGAAGAGCGCCACACTAATAAAAGTGATGTTATTTATGAAAATGCCATCGCGTCATGTAGTCCATAGATTGTTTTGATCTGACGGTTCCTAATTGTTCTCACCGTTCTTACACTTTTAGTCGTTCTCTCTAAATCCCGACCCTATATTTGGAGAAAACGGTAGAAAGTGTGAGAACAGTGAGAACGCTTATGGATCGTCCGATTAAAACAATCTATGGACTAGATTGGCGCGGTGGCGTTTTTGTAAATAACATCAATTTTATTACGTGGACACGCCTCATTAAGGGTAAAAGCGTCTTTACACCTCTATACCAAAACGCCATACTGATGAATAAAACGCCATTACGGACCAAAACACATCGCTATATAAACAAAAACATCCCAAACATAAAAACACACCCCCCATAACCTGAAACGCCATATTTTCTACTATATACCATTCAACTTACAAAACGCCAAAATCCCCAAAAAAACAAACACAACTACTCAAAAAACGCCATATTTTCTACTATATACCATTCATCTTAGAAAACGCCAAAACACTCAAACATCAAAAGATTCCAAAAAAATCGACGGTTCTTTCAGATACACTCTTTACTCAGTAAAACGCCAAAAATGCCAAATATCGTTTCTTGTATATTCAAATATTGTTCTACGCCAAAGTTTTGGATAATGCATTCTTCCCTGAGGTGCTGTGACTCAAATAACATTTTGCTGCATGAGATGGACAAATCATAAACAAAAAGATGCTGGGGTCAGACTTATGTCATTTTCTGTGTTTTGTTCTTGATGAATATTTTAATGGCATGAAAAGACGAATGACACTAATGAGTTGTTTGAAGATACATATTCAAAAAAAAAAAAAAAAAACTCATGTCATTTTGTCTTTCCAAACGGCCACATAAACACAAGCATGACTAAGCCAAACCACCAGCGAACATGATTCAAAGAAGAAAGAGACTGATGACAGTGAAGATTTGGAAGATGAATTGTTTTTATTTTTATTTTTTTAATTTTCTTTTTCTGTTGTTTGCTATGTATTTTTCAACTTAGAATAAAAAAAATACATTATATTAATAAAACGCCAAACAATCATAATGCATATGAAACGCCATAAATGGAGTAAAAACGCCAAAAACTCCCAAACTATAATGAAAGTAATTTGCAGAAGTATTAATTAATAAAAGCTAAAAATGAAAAAAAACGCCAAAAACTACATAAACCCATTCAAAAACGTCAAACTTGGGAGATGGAAAGTCTATGACCCTAAAAACTCATAAAAAGCTGAACAAAAACAGTAAAAATACACAGTAACTGAAAAGACGGCTACTTTATTAATATCATTTATTATAAATAAAATCCCGCCTAAACTACACGCCAAAAACACCCTATAAAGAGAGACTTCTTTGCACAATCAACTGATCACAAAACCAGAAACAAACGCCATATTTCCTAGAAACCTTTCACTTTAAAAACGCCAAAAATAATAGTTAAAAAAGTCACAGATGCAGAACCTCGATTCTGCTATATTGAGTATTGATCTGAATGAAGTTTCACTGAATGGATTCTTCTCTGAGTTGGGTATCTCTCTAATCTTTTGCTGAATGAGATGGACAAATATTCAAGATAAAGAGACTGATGACACTGATATGACATCATGTCATATATTGATGGCATGAAGGGATCAATACATTAGATCAGGCGTTGGTCTTCAACATGTCATCAAACAAGTATATATCCACCCACCATAAAGATGCCATAAAAAATAAGCTTCTTTTAAAGACGGCCGTTATGTAAGAAAATAAGGATCTACATAAGGTATTCAAAAACAGGTTCAAAACGTCAAAAAGGTTAAAGTAGAAGAGGCTGATGACAGTGAAGATTTGAATGAGAAATTAGATTATAATTTTTATTTTTTTTCTTTTTCTATTGTTTGTTATGTAATTCTCTGTTGTTTATCATCTAATTCTCTACTATTTTTAAAAAAATTGAGTATAAAACGCCACGCCTGATAGTTTGAAAAACTGTGAGAACGAATGCTAGCAAAATACGAGGTAGCTATATAAAACGCCAAAAACGCAAACAAAGTATTACTGGAAAAATCAACACTAATTGACAGATGAAAATTGAAAGAAACAGTAAAATAAAGAGATGGTATCATTATTGCCAAACATTATAGTTATATTAATGCCACTACATGGAAAATTGAAATTTATTTATCTTTTCAAAACGCCATAATTGCCTGTCACATTATAGGCCTATATCCTAAATGGCAAAACACTTGATATAATAAAATCAAGAAAATTACCGATGTTTTTTACATTAAACGCCTGCATCCTGATCTAAAAAACAATAAAAACGCCAAAACAATACTTAAAACGCCAAAATATTTACTATGTTTCTGATAAAAAAAAAACAATAAAAACGCCGCGTATTTATTAAACCTCAAAAAAATGGAAAGTTGAAGTGACACGCGTTAAAAAAAAAGAAATATGAAAGGACAAAAAAGCCCCTCCGCCCTTCTCTAAGCGGCATGACACGTGTTGGGTCAGGAAGCGTTCTCACTGTTCTCACACTTTTAAGCGTTTTCTCCTGATCCCGGTTCTCCTTCTCTCTCTCTCTCTCTCTCTCTATATATATATATATATATATACACCTAAGTGGAGGGTTCAAATGAGAAGAAATTTTTGGTAAGAATAAAAAAGAATAAATTTCAATCAATAAGAACCCTTCATTTTACTTCATTTAATTTTTGCATTTAATATTAGTATAAGGGTAGATTGGTAAACTTAAATAGCTCATTAATTGGTAGTCTTTCTTTTTAATAACTAACTACATTAAATTTGTAAGATATTTTCAAAAAATATATTTTTTTTCAAAGAACAAAAGAAAATTAATCTAAAGTGTATGATGAATTACGAGATGTGTAGGATGAATTACGAGGTGTGTAGGATAAATTCAATATGTGTAGGATAAATTTCAAAACGTGCAGGATAAATTTTGATGCATGTAGATAAAAAATTTAGTGTGGAGGATGATAGTCTTTATGACTAATTAATTACTCAAAAAATAGTAATAAATGAGAAGAGAGAAAAACTATTTAATGTTTTACAATTGAACCCTTTGTTCGTTTTCTTTTCAAATTAATTTTCTTCTCAAATTAACCTTCCCCATATACATAATATATAATATTCTAAAAATATTTATTTATGCGTGAACTGTCCGGTCCGGTTTTATGCCGTCGGTTTTTTGTATAAACCGTAAACCAAACCGTTGGTACGGTTTGAAATTTTGAAACCGACCGACCGAAAGTTAAAGAAAAAAACCGACCACAAAACCAAACTGATGACGGATTTGGACGTTCTGAAACCGAACTATAAACACCCCACTAGAAAGGGTAATTTTATTTCATTTTAACAGAAAAGTTAACCTCATTATCTATTTGTACCACATCGAAAACGAACAAGTTTTGGGACTAAACATGCAAAGAAATAAAAATAAAAATAACTCTAAAAAACATAGATTTATTTAAAACTGCCATTTTGGTCCCTGTGGTTTGGACACTTTTGCCATTTTAGTCAAAATCTCAAACTTTTTAAATCTGGGTCCCTGTGGTTTCACTTTTGTTGCCATTTTAGTCCAAAATTCAAAAACCCCTTTTTTTGGACTGTTGCAACCTGCCTATTTTGTCTTTTTGTTCAGGGGCATTGTTGTCCATCTCAATTTATTATAACATATTAATAATTAAATTAATTATATTTAATTCCCTAATAAATTGGTCAGCAGATTATCTTCCCCGTAACTTCATCTTCCCCAAATAATCTTCCCTCATTGTCGAATCGGTTGGGTAACCTCTGTTGAAAAGTGAAGCTGTGGATGGAGGCAATGGTAAATGATCACATGGTTCTTCAATTCCTGTCTCCAAAGGAACTCTGAAAAAAAAAAATCAAATCCAACATCCTCCCACCCACTGTTGGTGCACTGAATGTCTGTTTACTACGTCTTAATCGAGTCTTAGGTCTAGATTGGTTAGAATAGGGTTTGGAAACAAGTTTAGTGGATATTTCATGTAATTCCGCTTGAAATGACTTGTTTTTCATTTCAAGCGAAATCAGATAAACTTGTGATTCCGCTCGAACTTGTATCTAGGTGATTCCGCTTGAAGTTGAACTTAGGTATTCCGCTTGAACTTGTCATGTTATTTCAAGCGGAATCAAGCTATCTATAAATAGGTGTAGGTTCATTTCAGTTGGATTAGTTGGAGCGAAATCAGGTCTTGTGATTAGAGTCGAGGTGCTGCCAAAATTCAGTCAGAAACACGTGTGAAGACTCAGAAAGCATTAATAGAAAGAAAGTTAAAAGGAACAAGCTGTTTTGACGTTGTTTACTTTGATTCCGCCTTAGTAGATGATGATGAACTGCCTTAACTGACTGTTTAGGGTCACGGAACCGATCCAACAAGTGGTATCAGAGCTCAGGACGAGGAGTTCATACCATTACAGCTTGAAATCATCGGATTCTCACTCTTCTACCATTTCTTTTCTGATTTGAATATGTTTCAGCGGTGAAAATGACCTGAAATTGACATATATCAAGCGTATCACAGTGTTAACTAATCCCTGAGAACATTGGACCTAAAATCGATCAAATTCATACAAAAATTTGAGATTTCGCTTGAAAGCTGGTTCGAAAAACATGACATCATCATATTCCGCTTGAAAAGTTCAAGCGAAACCCCTTTAAAACTCTTATTTTGCTTGAAATATACGGTTGATTTCGCTCGAAAAAATTGATTCCGCTTGAAATTCTTTGTAATTTCAAGCGAAATTAGATAAGTCATATTCCGCTTGAAAGTGTAGTTCTTATTCCGCTAAAAAGTTTAATCCGCTTGAATCCCTTGTGTGTTTTCAAGCGAAATTAAATAAAATCCAGATACCGCTTGAGTTGTCTGATCTCGCTTGAAAAGTGTTCTGATTTCGCTTGAAGCTGCTTCCGCTTCAAGTGATTTCGCTTGAAACCTGCTGTTTTTCAAATCTTAAAAATTTTCTAAGTGTTTGCTGATTTTTCAGGAACGTGCAAGATGGATGATCTATTCATGAATCCGTTTAGTGATATGTATGCCTTTGCTTGAAATTCTGGAGACGATACTTCTTCTAGCAACACCAATGAGAACACGTCAAATACAAAGAAAAGCTTATCGGATGCCTTGAGTGTGGAAAGTGCTTTTGGAACTTATAACAAACCCCCGAAGTTGATGACTATCGAAGAGTACAGTCGGTGGGAAAAGAAGTTTGAAGAATGGTTGAAGGCCTTTGCTTATCCCAACTGGAAGAGTCTAAAGAATGGATACGTTGATGGAGGCAAAACTGGTGAAAGCTTGACATCAAATGATGAAATAGAATTGTTTGTTGCTGAGCAAAAATGCATCGCGTTGCTGTTTCAGTCTGTTCGAGAAGATATAATATCCTTGATCGAGTACGAAAGTTCTAAAGATCTCTGGCAAAAGTTGAAAGTTAAATGTTTGGGAAGTGCAGAAATAGTGAAAAACAAAAAGAAACTTCTAAGAAAAGAGTTTGATTTATTTGGTTGTTTAAAGAATGAATCAGTTTGTAAAATGATTGAGAGGTTTGGGCACCTGAAGCTGGAGCTGGCGAGACATGAAATTTTCTATTCTCAAGAAGAGCTAATCGACAAATTGTTTGACTCGTTGCCAGATGAGATGGATTGGTAATATTATGCGTTGATGTTGAAGAATACTATCAAGCCGCCAGAAGTGTTGACTGTAGATTTGCTGATTGAGAGACTAGAGAGTCACGAGCTGGAGTTAAGGAAAACACACAAAGTCAATCACTCATCATACCAGCAGAACCTGGATTTGTATTATCCAAAAAGCATGATGCCAAAGAAGACATCTCCCAAGACAGCTTTTTCTGCTGAAAATTCCAACACTTCAAGCAAAGAAAGTCAAAGCAGTGGATTTCACAGTGGTTCTTCGTCACATTCAAGCCAGTCTGATGCAAAGAACCTATTTTAATGCAACATCGCTGTAGACTTAAAGAATGCTCAAAATTTCAGCGAGGAGTCGGCAAAGCAACAGATGGTTTTCTTAGCTTCTGTGCTAGAATCTTATGAAAGCCTTGTGGCAGGCAAGATAGGCAACACCAACCTGACGAAGGAAGATTACGATCAGATTGATCCTGAGGAGATGGAATTGATTGACATAAGGTGGTGTATGGCCAGTGCAGTTCGTCGGGCACAGCGTTTCATGGAGATAACCAGGAGAAAGTCGATTGGTGGACCGTCTACCAAGTTAGGCTTTGATAAGTCTAAAGTGACGTGTTTCAAGTGTAAACAGAAAGGTCACTTTAAGCGTGAATGCCAAAATGCGTATGCTGATGAGTCTGAAAACCCATTCAGAGAAGATTACTACAAGAAAGCGATTTATCATCAGAATAAATCGGAACCGCCAAGAATGAAGCAGCTTGAGGATAAGAAAGAGAAATCTAGAGCTCTTGCTGTAATTCACGACGATGAAGGTTTCGACTGGAGCGAGTTGTTACCTGAGGAGGATGTGGTTGGATATGCTTTCATGGCAAAATCTACTGAACCTGTTCCTTTTAAAGACAACAGAACTGAAGAACACAAGTATGCCTACAGAAAGATGATAGCTCAGAACAAAATGATCAAAATATCTGGTATCCATTCTGAAGCAAAAATAGCAAGGAGATGGGATCCAGACAGAGAATGTTATCTTGACCCCATGGGAAACATTGCCATTGACCATAACACTTTTGATCTTGAAACCATAATTAAAGAAATGGCTGAAGAAGATGAGTATTGGCAAAGGAAATGGTGGGGAAGCGGAGAAGAGAAAGAAGAGAAAGAGAAAGAGAAAGAGAAAGAAAAAGAAGAAAAGCCAAAGAAGATTGATGATGGGATCATTGACATGACTCAAGAGTTGAATGCTGAAAACATGGGAAAGATGGCTGACAAGGTGCTGGCTGCTAAGGCACTTGAGGTAGACTCTAAATCCGTCTCTGAGTCTAAAAGCCAGGTCAGTTCAAACACGTCAACGACCGAGTCAGGTAAGAAAGTCAATGGTGATGTTGACTGCAAAAATTGCATCAAAGAATGCAAAGTTTGTAGACAATCACCTATCTCAATGGTAAGAAGGTTGATGATCTGACTGCAAGAGTCAGAAGCGTTGAGGATCAGATCCTTGACCGTGATAAAATGTTGAAAGCTTCAACTGACAGATTAAGAGAATTAACTAACAAAATTGAAAATGATAAAGTTGACCAAGAAAAGGTTAGGAAAGAAAATGTTAGTGCATGCATCTGTTGACTTCGTCTTGTATCGAGTCTTAGTCTAGATAGGATAGATCAGGGCACGTTTTACGAGAAAATAGCTGGATTAGATGGTATATAGGCTGATTCCGCTTGAAATGACACCTAGTCATTTCAAGTGGAACCTTATGTTCTAATTCCGCTTGGATTGAAAGTTGGTGATTCCGCTTGGGAAGATATTCCGCTTGAAGCATGTTTCAAGCGGAATCCGGATCAGTATAAATACATGTCCAAGCGAAATCATTGTAACGTTCTTGATTTCCATACCGAGGTGCTGCCGGTGTGAGATTTGCATGTAATCAGTGTTAAATCAATAGAATCAGTGTTAAAAGTGAATTGCAAGCTGTATCTACCTTTGTTTCTTGTTTTTCGCACCTGAAACAGAGTAAAACTTCTCTGAACGACTTGTTCGGGTCTCATACACGATCCTACAATTGGTATCAGAGCTCAGGAGGAGGAGTTCTATACGATTCAGCTTGAAAATCTCTGTTTTTCTACACCTTCTTTCAAAATTTTAAGTTTTAACGGTTAAAATCGGCTAAATTTCAGATATATGGTGTAAAATTGTAAGATATCAAATCCTTAAAAGTTACACATTAAAATTCGGACTAAAAATGGGTAAAAATGATGTTCGAAGTGATTTCACTTGAACGGATCTCTTGTGATTCCGCTCGAGTTTTTGTGATTGATTCCGCTCCAAAGTACCAAATCAGAGATTCCTCTTGAGATTTCCTATTGATTCCGCTCCAAAACTCACATCAGGGATTCCACTTGAAAACAATTTCAGTATTCCGCTTGAAATTGTTTGATTGTTATTTCGCTTGAAATATAATTTGTTATTTCGCTTGAACTGGTAATCTTTGATTTCGCTTGAAGTGTTGCAGGTTATTCCACTTGAATTTCAAAATCATGGGTGATGATTTTTACAACGCGTTTGCTACATCTTGGGTTACTCCGGCTTCAATTGCTCAAAACATGAATCTGGAAAATGAAACCAGAACAACTCAAAAACCCCCGAAACTAATGAGCATTGAAGAATACTACGGATGGAAAGATCGCTTCGAAAACTGGGTTCAAGCTAACCATCTTAGATCTTGGGAGTGTATTATGAAGAAGTATGTTTTGCCACAAACTGATTTGCAAGTTGTGAAAACAATTTCTGAGTTTAGTGACCAAGAACGTGATATGTACAAAGCTGAAAAGATGATGATCAGTCTTCTTCAGCAAGCTATCAAAGAAGACATCTTCGTATTACTTCAACATGACAAGACATCAAAGTCAATTTGGGATGCTCTTCGAGTCAAGTTTGAGGGTAGTGAGAGTATGATTAAAAGCAAGAAGGCATTGCTTAAGAAAGAATTTGATCTATTCAGCAGTCTACCCGGGGAAGATACAAAGAAGCTCATTGAATGATATTGCCACTTAGTGCGATCCATGTCGATGCTTAGTATAACAAAAGATCATGAAGAGTGGGTACACAAGTTAGCTGATGCGTTACCACAAAAAGAGTGGGGTACATACTTGATGATTCTGAAAAACACTGGGGTGTATGATGGGTTGACTATTTCTCAGTTTATTGAGAAGATAGACGGACAAGATCTGGAACAGCAAAAGATTGCAAGGATGAACAGTCCAAGTGGTCAACAAGATGTGAAAATGTACTACAAAGGCAGTGTTCCAGAAACTGAAAGAAGTCCGAAAATCCAAACTGCATTTAGTGCTGGAGATTCATCGGAAAAGGTTGATCAGAGTACAAACAAAAGTAACAGTGGTTTTTCTTCATACCCGAGTGTTAATTCAAAAGATACAACTTCAAGTTTCAGTTCTCAAAGTACGAAAAGTGGAAGTGGTTATGTGATACAATGCAACATTGCTTTGAATCTTCCCGATGGTCAAAGTTTTTCTGAAGAGGTTGCGAAAGATCACATGGCATTACTTGGTTCCGTGCTACTATCCTATGAAGGTTTAGTTGCTGGACGGATCGAGAATCCTATGCTTACTAAAGAGGATTATGATCAGATTGACGCCGAAGAAATGGAACTAATGGATATCAAATGGTGTCTAGCTTGTGTTCTTAGACGAGCAGAAAAGTTTAAATTGATTACCGGGAGAAATGACTTTCTTGATGCACATGTTTCTACTTTAGGCTTTGATAAATCTAAAGTTTCTTGTTTTCGATGCAGGGAGAAAGGTTATTTCAAGAGGGAATGTGTTGATGCATAGGATGTCTGTTTATGTATTTGTAGAAGTAGGTTCGCTTTTATGTCAAGGTTGTATAGAGGTCCGCTTTTAGGTACTAATCAGGTCCGCTTGTAGTGCAAAGTTGTAGGTCCGCTTTTGGTCCGCTTTTGTGTCAGTCACAAAAGCGAACCAGAGCTGCCTATATATAGCGTGTCATTTGGAGCGGATCTAAGACGTATGTGTGTGCTCTAGAGCGAAACTCTGTCAAAATTTACTCAGGAAGCTAATAAAAGCAGTGGAATTAATAGGACAAGCTGTTGTAATCTTGTATACTCTGTTTTCGCCTTTGTATATGAGGATGAGCTACCTTGACTGACTTTTCGGGTCAAAACAACGGTCCAACAAGTGGTATCAGAGTTCAGGACGAGGAGTTCATACTACTACAACTTATATCTGCAGAAATCTCTCTTTTCTACTCACTTTCTCTCATACTTTTTCAGTTTACAGTGGTTCCTACGGTTGAAATTGTCTGAAAATTGAGTATAACGTGTAAAACATACTAATAACAAACCCTAGAAAGTTTCAGGCTAAAACTCGAACTAAAAATGGTTAAAACAGGGTAAAAACTTTGATTCGCTTTTACGAACAAAAGGTCCGCTTTTACGAACATTAACAGATCCGCTCGAAATTCAGACAAGGTCCGCTCGGAATTACCATTTGGGTTCGCTTTTACGGACAATAACTGGTCCGCTCGTACGACACCATCTGGTCCGCTCGTACGACACCATCTGGTCCGCTCGTACAACACCATCTGGTCCGCTCGTACGACACCATCTGGTCCGCTCGTACGACACCATCTGGTCCGCTCGTACGACAATAACTGGTCCGCCCGAACGACTTCAATCTGGTCCGCTCGAGTAGTCAATTTAGTTGGATTTTCGCTTATTTGGATTTAGATCAAACGGACATTATAGATCCCGCTTTTGTGTCCAGATTTTCAAAAATTCGAAATTTTTTTTTTCTAAGTGTTGGTTGATTTTGCAGGAATAGTCAAGATGGATGATATCTTCTTGAATCCTTTCAGCGACATGTACGCTTTCACGGGAAGTTCCGGAAACAATGATACGTCTTCGAGCAATACGAATGAGGATCCACCGAAAGAGAAAAGGAAAGAAGCTTGGGAGTCGGAGACTGCATTTGGTACATTTAACAAACCTCCGAAGCTGATGGCTATAGAAGACTATAGTAGGTGGTCAACAAAATTCGAAGACTGGTTGATGGCTTTTGCATTTGCAAGTTGGAAAAGTATGAAAAATGGATATGCAAATGGAAAGAAGAATGGTGAAGCATTGAGATCAGCTGAAGAAATTGAAGGATTTGTAGCCGAGCAAAAGTGTGTGGCTTTACTGTTTCAGTCGGTGCGGGAAGACATCATTTCGTTGATAGACTACTCCAATGCAAAAGATTTATGGGAAAAACTCAAGAAGAAGTGTCTAGGAAGTAAAGAGATTGTAAAAAATAAAACGAAACTTCTTAGAAAAGAGTTCGACATGTTTGGTTGTCTTAAAAATGAATCGGTTTGCAAAATGATTGAAAGGTTCGGTCATCTGAAGCTGGAACTTGCACGACATAAGATCACGTATTCTGATGAAGAACTTGTTGACAAACTGTTCGATTCATTACCAGATGAAGTGGATTGGAGATATTACGCACTGATGTTAAAGAACACTATAGCTCCTGAAGATTTGACTCCAGATTTGGTGATTGAGAGACTTGAAAGTCATGAGCTAGAGCTAAAGAAAACATACAAAGTCAATCACTCATCTTATCAGCAAAACCTGGATTTGTACTATCCGAAAAGCTTGATGCCGAAAGCTACTTCTCCAAAAACTGCATTTTCTGGTGAAAATGTTTCTTCAGCAAGCAAAGAAAGTCAAAGCAGTCCAAGCAGCGGAAGTCACAGTGGTTATCACGGTGGGTCTACATCTTCTGCAAATCGTTCTAATGCGAAGTTTTCTTGCAACATCGCGATAGATTTGAAGAACGCACAGAATTTTGATGAAGAGTCGGCTAAGCAACAGATGGTTTTCTTGGCATCTGTGTTGGAATCATATGAAGGGTTGGTGGCTGGTAAGATCGGGAATACAAATCTGACGAAAGAAGATTACGATCAGATAGATCCCGAAGAAATGGAACTGATCGACATTCGTTGGGCGATGGCAAGTGCAGTTCGACGTGCACAACGCTTCATGGAGATTACTGGGAGAAAAACGATCGGTGGTCCGTCTACGAAGTTGGGATTCGACAAATCCAAGGTGACGTGCTTTAAGTGTAAGCAGGAGGGTCACTTCAAGCGGGAATGCAGAAATGCATACGCTGATGAGTCGGAGAATCCGTTTCGAGATGATTACTACAAAAAGGCAATTTATCATCAAAATAAATCCGAGCCGCCGAGATTGAAGCAGACTGAAGATAACAGAGACAAATCAAGGGCTCTCGCTGTGATTTACGATGATGAGGGGTACGATTGGAGTAAGGAAGTGTTACCGGAAGAAGATGCGGTTGGTTACGCATTCATGGCAAATGATGATGAACCGATTCCGTGGAAAGATGATCGTACTGACGAGCAGAAGTATTGTTATCGAAAAATGATTGCTGGAAACAGAATCTTGAGGATCTCTCGCATTTATCTGGAACCAAGAAGAGCAAATAGATGGGATCCAGACAGAGAATGCTATCTTGATCGGTATGGAAACATTGCGATTGATGACAGCACACTCGATATGGAAGCCATCATCAAGGAGATAAAAGAGGATGATGAGTACTGGCAACACAAATGGTGGGGAACGCCAACAGAGAAGATGATTGAAGAAGAAAAAGAAAAAGAGAGAAAGGAGAAAGAAGAGAAAGAGAAGAAAGAAAAATAAGAGTTTGAGAAAGCAAAGCATATTGATACTGGCTTGATTGATACTACGCAAGAGTTGACGGCAGAGAACCTGGGAAAGATGGCTGACAAAGTGCTGGCTGCAAAAACACTTGAGGTAGACTCTAATTCTGTGACTGAGTTAAAGGGCCAGGTCAGTCCAAATGCGTCAACAAATGCGTCAGGTAAAAAGATAGACAGAAATGCTGACTGCAAAAACTGCACCAAAGAATGCAATTTTTGTAGCACTGTCATGTACTTAAACAGTGAGAAAATTAAGAATCTGACAACGAAAGTTAAAAGCGTTGAGGATCAGATTCTCGGTCGTGACAAAACCGTAAGGGATCAAAGAATTAACGGCTCAAATCGAACATGATAAAACTGAACGTGAGAAAATAAAATGTGAAAATGAAAAGTTAATTCTTGAAAACCGTCAGATTTCTGAAAAGTTCGAAAAACTTAAAAGTATTGTGAAAGATAGTGATGATCGAAATGGCAAAACATATAAAGAAAATGAACATCTAAGAGCTGTGGTGAGAATAAAAGAAGAATCAATTAATGAACAACTGGATGAAATCGCTAAATTGAAACTTAAAATTTAAGAGGCTAAAATTGAAAATGAAAGAATTCAGTTGAAGTTAAACAGCTATAGCTCAGCAAGCTTTGTTTTGCAGCATATTGTTCCCAAACCTATAGGGAAAAACAAAGCTGGCGAGGATGTGTTTTCTGATGGAATGGGTGTTGGGTTTCACAAAGTTCCACCGCCAATCTTAGACAACTACACGAAAAAGCAGTCTAGTTTGGTGGAAATTGAGGAAGAAAGTGATGTTAAACTTCCTGAGAACATTGATGTCACGTTCACGTCTTCCAATGACGAGGGTGTCCAAAATGATGTGGTGAAAAGTGTGGTTGACAAAGTGCTAAAACCGGATTGTGACACTTCTGAGGAGGATGGGTGTTTCTTGGATAAATACATTCCGAAACAAAAGTCCAAGAACAACTTAAATGATGAGCCTGGTCTTGTCATGTACAAGATGTCAGGATTGGATAAGTTGTTTTCGGATTCAGAGTTTCCGATAGAGAATGCAAACTTGAACAAATTGACAAATGTTTTTAAACTGGTTGAAGTCGAGTTGTCAGCAGTGAATAATCTGAGTCGAAAGAAAGATAGGGTTTACAATAAGAAATCTGTTAATCCACCACGTTTTTATAATAACAACAGAAACAATTGGTCGGGTGGTTATCAGGGGGGTAAACCATATCAGAAAAGAAATGTTCCAAACAAGAGGTTTGTCGAGAAGAAAAAGTTTGTGAACAGTTCAAGTTCACTTGCTGATGAAGAGAAAGAAATTTTTTCAAAATCGAACAAAGAATTTTTTGAGAAGAGAGCTTTACAGGCTCAGTCTGAAGGCACGAGTCGGGTAGCTGATACTCGTACTTGTTTTAGGTGTGATAAGGTTGGTCACATTGCACGAAAGTGTACTTATGTGAAGCCTAAGACTGAAGCTGTGAAAGTTCAACAAAAGAAGGATGATGTGAAGGGCAAAACACCAATGTTTGTTGAGAAGAAGGTTGTTGAGAAGAAGAATGTTAAAATTGATAACATCAAAGTGAAAAATGAACCCGTAAAGAAGTTGGTATCTCAAAATGGTAAATTTTACAAAAGGGTTGCAGTAACTCAACAGGCATGGAAACCGATCAAAAGTTGAGAAGAAAGTTGTGACAACTCGAGTTTCCAAGATTCCAATTTCGCATTTATTGTACGTTCATTGATTGTTTAGTTGTTTATTTGCACAACTAGTTGCTGTGAAATTGTATACGTTTTGATACAATGAAGTGTATTGTGTGATGGTGCATGGTTATGTGTTAATTGTGAAAGATTTGTCAAATGTATGAACTTGGTGGTGAAACTGTGAAATTGTTTGAGATGGTGTACTGTTGAAAAATATAATAATTCAGGGTGTATAGAGTAGTTAGTGAAAATTAAATTATACTTAACCCTAATCCCTTTTCACTAATCATTACACAAAACAAAGCACGTACTTTCATTCTCTGATTCCCTGGCAATCATCATCATCTTCATCCTAGGCACAAGCTATTCATCACTCTTGATTTCCATACTCTAACTAGAATCAATTCAAGGTAATTGTTGATTGATTGTTTGATTGTATCAATTCTTGATTCTTGTAATACTTGTAAACCCTAGCTTTCATATGATGGTTCTGTGTTTTGATTGATTCTGATTATTGTGATAATGATGTGATTAGTCGTATAATCAATTGCCTGATGATTTAGATGCATGATATGAAGAAATATTGATTGTTGTGTTGATTACTGCTATACAGATATGAATTAGGGTTTTCTTAATCGTTAGAACGTGATAACGTAACTGATACAATTGCAAGGAACTGGAACATTCGTATGTATGATTGTTTAGAGTCAGAGTTTTGTTTTTGATGCCATGTCCGACTTTTAATAGTTACATGATGTCCGAGTTTTAAAGGAGGGATTGAGGTCCGACCTTTAAACTCTAGATGTGATCCGAATTTTTGAATCAAACCAAGTTCCGAACTTTAAAGATTGATAAGTGGTCCGAGTTTTACTTTGTGGAGTTGGGGTCCGACTTTTAAACCCTAGAAAAAGGGGTCCGAGTTTTAAGTGATGCCTGTCCGAATTTTAAAGGGGTTACCCCCCCCAGTCCGAGTTTTGGTAAAGAAAGCAGGCAATCCGAGTTTGTGGGGGGGGGGTATCATCCTGTCCGAGTTTTAACCCCCCAACCCCCTCATGTCCTACTTTTATATACATGCAGCATTGTCCGACTTTTGGTTCAAGCAAGGTGGTCCGATCTTTTTGTATTGTTGTGTCCGAATTCTTTAAGGGTTTAGGATGGAGTCCGACCTTTAAAGGGGGTGTGTAGAGGTCCGAGTTTTATACAAAGGAAAGCCTTTGTCCGAGTGTTGTGATAAGGCATGGAGTCCGACTTTTGAATGAGGGTGTGGGCCGACTTTTGGGTTTGTAACGCATAATCTGACTTTTATATGTCAAACGTATAGCCTGACTTTTATATATATCAAATATGATCCGAATATTTAAATGGTAATCATATGATCCGACTTTTATTCGTAGTCACATTGTCCGACTGTTATGCATGTTAACTTGTTCGACCTTCTTTGATGTACGTTGTCCGAATATGTCAACTGTGTTAAGTGTTAACCATGTTAAGTGTGTGAGTTCTGCCAAAGCTTGTTACCTTGTTAAGTATGTTGATCTCGTTAAACACGATGACCCTGTTGATTGTGTTACTGATAACCTCGTTCGTATTAACCAAGAACTCTATCGTATGTGATACATGATGTTAACTGTCAAACGCTTTATGATATAGATTACCTGCGTATTAATACGAACATGAACTGATTTATTACACGTGCACACAATAGGACTTGACTGATTACTTGTGAGTGCATAACCTAGCATACCGAGCAAACCAAGGTGAGTTCCCACAGCCAAGGCATGGGGTTCCCAGGGTGGGAATGGGATTGGATTATTTACTTGTACATCTCTAGATATGGAACTTAATTATATGGTCCTCGTGTGGGGAAGGGTTATTGATAAGATGCGACTAGACTAGTGATACTTATAGAACTGATCTTCGCACACACGCCGGGGTTGGCTGCGATAATATGACTGATCTTCGCACACATGCTAGGGTTGGCTGCGATAATATGACTGATCTTCGCACACATGCCTAGGAAGGCTGCGAACTATACGCTAAACTTCGCACAGGTGCCGGGTGGCCGCGATACAAATATACCTAGTCTAGAATACTTGAGAACTTTCCCTAATCTTCGCATACATGCCTAGGAGGGCTGCGATACGGACTATTACGATACATGACTTAATGAACGAACACAAGGCTTAATATACTATTACAATACCTGCACTATTAACTGTGAACTCGCTCAACTAGTTGTTGACTCTCTGCTGCATGCCTTGCAGGTCGTTAGATACATGGAGCTTGCACAGGGAGGAGCAGGTCGTTGTGGAGCATGGATCGTGGATGTTTTGTTAAACTTTATAACACTTGAACTTATTACATACTTTGGGTTTTCATGTTATGCTTCCGCTACTTAAACTATGTTTGGTTTGAACATCAATTGTATTGAATTGGGTTTTACAAACTACTTTGATTATTATATACGCTATGTTCAATATGATTGGTGGCTTGATCCTGGTCAGTCACGCTCCCAAGTGGTGATATTCCGCCGGTGGATTTTGGGGGTGTGACAAAAGTTTCAACTTCTGAGGTGAAAAAGGCTGAAGAATCAATTACGGTTGATTATGATGCAAATTTTCCACCTCTCAAGGCTGAAAATTTCAAAATTCAAATTGCGAGAGTCAAGGTTACACCTAAGGCTGATGAAGCCAGGGTGGACACCATGTTTGATTAAACAGTTTGAATTGCCGGAGCTTCCTGGATTGCGAAGCATGAATCGGCATCTTTCTTGAAGTTGTTTAAATGATGATTTGTTATGTGCAGGATCTTCCAAAACTTGTATCCAGGTGGATCATGGATAGTGGAGCATCGAGACATATGACAGGGAAGACTGCGTTGCTGTATGATGTGAATAACATTAACGGTGGTTACATGGGTTTTGCGGGTAATCAAGGAGGAAGGATCATAGGTGAAGGAACGTTATCAAATGGCATCGTGACGTTTGAGAGAGTTAACTACATCGCTGAGCTGGAGAACAACCTGCTGAGTATCTCCCAGATCTGTGACAGGATGTATACTACTCATTTCACCGACAAAGAATGTTTGATCTTGAAACCGGGATTTGTGATACCTGAAGAGTGGATCATCATGAGGGCACCAAGAGTCAATGATCTGTACGTGTTGGACATGAGCGTCACTACTACAACCACGGGTCAGGCTCATTGTTTTGTGTCTAGAGCAACGGAGAAAGAATCAAGGTTATGGCACCGAAAGATGGGGCATATTCACCTAAGGAAGATGAATCACTTAGTGCATAAAGACTTGGTCACAGAAGTGCATGTTAAAGGTTTTCATCTGGAAGGGGAGTGCATAAGTTGTGTCAAAGGCAAACAGAAGAAAAAGTCACACCCTACAAAGCAAGTCAATTCAGTTTCAAGACCTTTGGAAAGACTTCACATGGATTTGTTTGGTCCAGTGAATGTCAAGAGTATAACAGGAGATTCCTACTGTTTGGTCGTGACTGATGATTATTCCAGATTTTCTTGGGTTATGTTTTTGAAATCCAAAGACGAAACGTTTGACAGCCTGGTGGCGTTGTTTAAAAGAATTGAGAATCTGTACCAGAGGCCGATCTATAGAATTCGCAGTGATAATGGTACTAAGTTCAAAAATAGTAAGATGGAAGAATTTTGTGATGAAAGAGGTATATTGAATGAGTTTAGTGCTCCGTACACTCCGCAGCAGAATGGAGTAGCAGAACGCAAAAACCGGACGCTAATCGAGACAGCCAGAACGATGCTTGCAGACTCTAAGTTACCAATTAATTTCTGGGCTGAAGCTGTTTCTGCTGCATGCTATACTCTCAACAGAGTTCTTACTGTAAAGAAGTTCAACAAGACGTGTTTTGAGCTACTGAATAAACGCAAGCCGAATTTGAAGTATCTAGAACCGTTTGGGTCACCCTGTACGGGATAGAGCCTAAAGGAAAGTTTGGTCCGAAGAGCGTTGAGGGAATCTTTGTGGGTTATTCAAGTCCTTTGCGACGTGTCTTCATTCCAAGCGAGAAGCAGATTATTGAAGCAGCGAATGTTGAATGTCAAGGTTACACTATGCCGCCACAGAATCCTGGTGATTCATGGCGTTATCATTATGACAAACTTTGGGATTCGTTTGACATGAGAGAAGATTCAGAGGAAGAAGAAGATTTCTTTGATGAGCTGGATATTTTGCGAGAGTATGAGTCGCAGCTCAGGTTCCCAGCGGAGTATTCTAGAAGACCTCGGAAAACATCAAATGATGATGAAGCAGGTCCTAGTAATGCTGGTGAACATGATGATGAAGTTGCTCCTGGTAATCAGTCGGAGGTGAATGATGATCAAGAAGCTGATAATATGCCAGTATTTGACCATGGTGATTCAGATCTTGAGGGGGAGCAGATCCAGTTGTCAAGTCAAACAAACCAAGTTGGTGAACAAGATGCAGAGCAGAATGTTACTAATCTGGAGGAAAATGTAGAAGTTCCAAGCGTAGTGATGCCGCGAACTCTTTCTTATCATCCAGAGGAGTTGATCATAGGAGAATTGCAATCGGGCGTTCGCACGAGACGTCAAATTGACCAGGGCTTAACATGTTTTTATTCTAGAGTAGCACCTTTACAAACTGAATTTTCATTAAGTTGTTTTATCTCGCAGGTTGAACCGAGAACTTACAAAGAGGCGCTTACTGAAGACTCTTGGGTCATAGCGATGCAAGAAGAATTAAGTCAGTTTGAAAAGTTGGGGGTGTGGAAGTTAGTTGATTTGCCGGATGGTCAAAGGAAAATCAATACAAAATGGGTTTTCAAATGTAAGAGGGATGATAGAGGAGTGGTTGTAAGGAATAAAGCTCGACTCGTTGTTCAGGGATCTAGTCAACAGGAGGGGATTGATTTTACAGAAGTCTATGCTCCTGTCGCACGACTAGAGGCTATCAGAATTTTCCTAGCATTTGCGTCTTGGAAGAATTTCAAAGTATATCAGTTGGATGTAAAGTCAGCGTTTCTTTATGGGAAGGTCAAAGAGGAGGTTTATGTTGGTCAGCCACCGGGCTTTACTGACCCAATCCACAAGAACAAAGTTTATCTGCTGGACAAAGCGTTGTATGGTCTACATCAAGCGCCGAGAGCCTGGTACGAGACTTTGTCTCAACACCTACTCGCTAACCAGTTCATACGTGGAAAAGTGGATGCCACTCTCTTCACTAAAGTCGTTGATGGTCATCTTCTGATAGTACAAATTTATGTGGACGACATAATTTTTGGGTCAACGAATGAGAAATTGTGCAAAGATTTCGAACAGGTGATGAAGTAGAAATTTGAAATGTCATCAATGGGGGAGATGAAATTCTTTCTGGGTCTACAAGTTGAACAACTTCCTGAGGGAATTTTCATTCATCAAACGAAGTATGTGCATGATATTCTAGGGAAATTTGGAATGTCAAGTTCTACTCCAGCTGCTACCCCACTTGCGACTAATCATGGGATTCACCCAGATCTCACCGGAGACAGGGCTGATGAAACGTTTTACCGTTCCATGATAGGTTCCTTGATGTATCTGACTGCTTCACATCCTGACATCATGTACCCAACGTGCCTCGCAGCAAGATTTCAGTCTAACCCGAGAGCATCACACATGATTATTGTCAAGAGGATATTACGTTACCTGAAAGGTACTCCGTCACTGGGGTTATGGTATCCTAGAAAAGGCGATTTTACGCTCGAAGGGTATTCCGATTCAGATTTCGAATGCTGCAAAGTCAACGCGAAATCAACAACTGCAGGATGCCAGTTCTTTGGTCCTAGATTGGTTACCTGGCAGTGTAAGAAACAAACATCTGTGGCGCTATCTACATGTGAAGCGGAGTACGTTTCTGCCAGCAGTTGCTGCTCTCAGATCCTGTGGATACAGCAACAGATGCGCGACTACGGTTTGCAGTTTCTTAACACACCTCTGTTTGTTGATAATGAGGCCGCAATAAATATAACTAAAAATCCAGTACATCATGCTAAAACTAAACATATAGAAATTCGTCATCACTTTATTCGCGATTGCTTCGAGAAAAAGTTGATACGAATTGAGAAAATCCACACTGACGAACAAAAAGCTGATTTGCATACCAAAGCTTTTGATAAAAATCGGTTTCAATATTTGTTAAAACTTAATGGTATGAAATTGCTTTCGGTGTCGGATGGAATTGTGAGCGTTGATGAGAGTACTGTTGCGGATGAAGACGAGAGACAATCTGCGATGGTTTGTCGATTTTTTACGTGTTTTGGTATTTAGGGGGAGGTAGATAGTTGTACATAGTTTATTTTTAGAAAAATACAAAAACAGTAAAAAATGCAAAAATCCAAAAACATGATAAAATTGAAAAAGAGCTTGTGTATATAGGGAAAATGATAGTACATCAGCTAGACAATTACAGTATGCTAAAGATTTGGAAAGACAAAATGAATTAAACAGTCTCACTAATGATGTGTCGATAGGTTTTCGCACATTTAGTAAATTTATTCGGGATATAAACCTAAAATTTCAGACTTGTGAAATTCGTGGGGAACACTACTTGGATATATAGGTAACCCCTGAAATCTCGTTTGAAAGGTCCCATATTCTGAGATACTAGGTCTTTATACTCAGTGATATCTGGGGTATTATTCCGGGACTTCTGCTGTATGGAAGTACTGACCTAGTCCCCGAATAATACTTTCTGCAAAATGCTTGAAATATAGCATCGCCCTCAGCAAGCTGATGAAACAATAAAATTGATAGTCGCTGCTGTTGTAATGCTAAAAGATCCTCTAAAGGGGACACACCAAAAGTCGAGCCGTCATCTCTCTGCTGAACGGAAGTTCTGACCTGAGCTCTCATGGTTTCGCAACTAACCCCTTACAGATATCATCTGTGGTATACTCACCTGTAAGACTGAATATCTGGGATTCTGGATACGGGAGTATATTCAAGAGGTGGGACACATGAATTGAACTAAGTTCTTAAGACACTTAAACGGTATCCTGAATAGATTGAAGTTTGTGTGAGAATTTAAGATGGATCAGTATATCGACAATCGAGGTGAATTGTTTAAGTCTAAAATGTAATGTAGCTTAACGGTACTAGTAATTTGTATGAAAAGCTGATATGATTCCCTGACACGCTTGCCAAAAATAAACTTGTAAATAGTTTACTTTTCTGCAATTTAAGTTTTCTGTTATTACAATTTCTTAGTTTAGATCACCTTAAAATCCAAAAAGATTTTATTTCTGCTTTATTTTAGACAAACCAGAGTGGAAAGTTGATTGTCGGATTCTAGAAAGATGAAGCAGATGCAGGAGATTCTGAGCTGAAGAATGAGGAGAGCTTACATTGTTGGAAGTTTGATTGTTTTCAAAGTCAAAAACAAGTTCATTAACTTGATACTTGTTATTTTCAGAAAAAGTTGAAATAGTTTTTATTAAAATCGGTTTGTTTCGTCAAATGATCAACCAGGGTCATTAACTTGAACTTGGTAGATTAATCAAGTGATCAGGGTCATTAATTTGGACCTGAATACTTGAGTGGATTGCTAAAACTGATTGAGTTTGTGTTTTATTGTTTGAAAAGATAGATTGTAATGTTATTGGTTGAGTAACAGGTTTGGACTTCATTATTCCCAACGGAGGCAAATTGTCAAAGCTTGAACCAGATATCTCAAGATCCCAGCATAATGAGAGGGGGAGTCTGTGAAAGAAGAAGCCTGGATCAACTGCTAAAGGGAAGATGAAAGTTAGAGCCAGGTGTTAATTTTGAAACCTGTGAAGAATGCTTACGAGGAGAAGACAGAGTTGGAGAAAAGACCAAGACCGAAGACTCTGGATCTGAAGACTGATAAAGACTACGTCAACATCCAAGGGGGGGTCTGTTGATGCATATGATGTCTGTTGACTACGTCTGCATGAAGTCTTAGGTCAAGATAGGTCAACACAGGGTCAAAAATGTCAATTTATGTATTTGTAGAAGTAGGTTCGCTTTTATGTCAAGGTTGTATAGAGGTCCGCTTTTAGGTACTAATCAGGTCCGCTTATAGTGCAAAGTTGTAGGTCCGCTTTTGTGTCAGTCACAAAAGCGAACCAGAGCTGCCTATATATAGCGTGTCATTTGGAGCGGATCTAAGACGTATGTGTGTGCTCTGGAGCGAAACTCTGTCAAAATTTACTCAGGAAGCTAATAAAAGCAGTGGAATTAATAGGACAAGCTGTTGTAATCTTGTATACTCTGTTTCCGCCTTTGTATATGAGGATGAGCTACCTTGACTGACTTTTCGGGTCAAGACAACGGTCCAACAGAATGCAAGAATAGAGAAGCTAGTGGAGCTCAGAATCCATTTGGAAAAGACGATTACTACCGGAAAGCCATATACCAACAAGTTGGTCAACAACAGCAACAAGAACCACAGGTGGCTCATGGTAGAAAAGTGATTGAGGAATCAAAAAGAGCATGTCTGGGAAATAAAAAAATCTTTAACTGGAATTTTCAAGACGATGAAAGACTACCTGAAGGCTTTAGCTGGGATATGTTTACAGATGAGAAAGGAGATTTCAAAGCTTTTATTGCCAAAATTGTGAAAGAACCAGATATGTTCACTGAGTGGATGAAATCTATTGGTGAGACTGTGAAGAATGAAAAAGAAAAATCTGTTTCATCTGATGATAGCTCACAAATTTCAGATGATAGTTCAGAAAAGGAAATTGTCTTTGATCAAACACCATCTGATTATGGTTCTTCGGATGATAGTTCTGAAAAATCAGTAGAGTTCGATCAATCTCCAACTGATGATAGCAGTGATGATGAGGAAGAAAAACATATTAATATTGCAAAATCTCATCTCTCTCTCGAAAGTTTTCATTTTTATTTTGTAGATCGCTTGGAAAAACTGAAGGAGAAACAAGCTGCAAAAGAACAAAAAGAAATGAAGTCTGAAAGTGATACTGAAAAGGATGAGATTGTTCAAAATGAAGAAGTTAAAGTT
This sequence comes from Helianthus annuus, assembly GCF_002127325.2. Taxonomy (NCBI): domain Eukaryota; kingdom Viridiplantae; phylum Streptophyta; class Magnoliopsida; order Asterales; family Asteraceae; genus Helianthus; species Helianthus annuus. The sequence goes on from NC_035439.2 coordinate 4,356,850, forward strand.
GCTGCTGAGGAGATTGTTGAGACTAAGAAGGTTGATGAAGCAGAAAAGGTGACTGAAGGTGAGAAAGGTGTTGAAGTTGAGAAAATTACAGAAGTTGAAAAGATAGTGGAAGTCATCAAGCCATGCCAAAAATGTCTTGAAGCTTGCAAAGAATGCGCAGCAAAAGACGAAAAGTTGGCTGAGTTTGAGAAGATGAAAGAGCAGTTGTTGTTTAATCTAAACTATGTGAAGGAATCTTATGATGTTTTGAACAGAACTGGTCTTCAAAAGACTAATTCTTAAAGAGAAAAAGCTTTGACAATGATGAATGCAACGATGATGACAAAGCAAAAAGCTATCAATTTCTACATCGAAGAAAGTGCAAAATGGAAGCAAGAGTTGGAAAAGGAGAAAATTGAGAATGAGAGAATCAGACGTTGGTTACAAAGTTATTCTAGTTCTGATTATCTTATTGATCGCATTTATCCGACTGTTGCAGGTTTTGAAGTATTCAAAGACGACAAGCCAAAGAAGCAAGATACTGGTAAGAAACCGACTGTTAGCTATAACAAGTGTCCGCCTCCAATCTGGGAAGGTTATTCTCCCAGAAAACCAAATGAGGAGCAAGTCTAAAAAGCAGTCAATATAAAGCTAAAAACCGATACAACTGATGAATTACCAGAAAATATTGACGTTACTTTCACATAGTCTGACACTGATCATGAGTCTGAGTTAATCAAAAAGGTGGTCGATCAGGTGTTGGATACTGATGAGGAGTCCGAGTCAAAGTCTGAGTCTGGAGGGTCAAGTTCGTCAGTCAACAGTCCAAAACCGATGGTTAAACGGTCTTATAGTAAAGAGTTTTTATTATCAAAAGCAAATTTGAATGATGAAACATTTGAAGTAGCATATACTTTAAATGATTCTGACAAATTATATTCTGACAAAGAGTTTCCAATAAGAAGTGTTAAATTTGAAATGATCAAAAAGGTTTTTCAAAATGACATAAATTAATATTTCTAAAAGAAAAGATTTAAATCTTACTGGAAAACCTAAAAAATACACTTCAAGAGTTCAACAACGATTAAACAAGAAAAAGGGTTATAATTCTGGTTCTGGTTTTCAAAAGAAACCAAACCATAATGGTAGCTACAAAAAGAAAGGTTTAGGTTTTATTCCACCAGAAAATTATAAAAATGAGAAAAATTCTAAAACAAAACTAGAATTTGTTTCAGGTGGAAGTGCTGAAGAAGAACAAAAGAAACCGTTCTGGAAACAATCTAACAAGGAGTTTCTTGCTGAGAAAAAAGGAATGGAACTGGAGTGTTTCATCCAAAAGAAACTCGAACCTGTTTCAAGTGCAACGAAATTGGTCACATTGCACCGAATTGTCCGAAAGTTACCAAGACAAAACAGGAAGTTTCTGAAAAAATGAAAGGAAAAATTGTTGATGTTGAACCACCAACTGAAAATTTCAAAATTTTTGAAAATTCAACTAATGAAGTTGGTGAATGCTCAAAGAAAAATTTTTACAAAAAGAAATCCAAAGACAACCAAGTGTGGGTTGTGAAGAAGGTTGGTGAGAAAGTCGGCGATGAATCTGGTTCCACAAAGCCAGAAAAGCCACAGGCTGTGGTAAAAGATTCAATGAATGATGATGAATTTCCATCACTGAAGTTTGAGAAAGTTAAACAGAAAGTTGGTAAAGTTGAAATCTCAGATCAGTTTTATTATGAGAAAACTGAGTTTGATGTCGAGAAAACATTCAATGGGAATGTTAAGAAAATTTTTGGGAAAATGCTTGATGGGAAAGTAAAAGGGGTTAAAGAATTTTATGCAACAAAAAAGGCAACATATAACCCGACAGAACAAGAGCTGAAAACATCCAGGGTTGGTGTAACATACCAATTTTAATCATATAAATTATAAAGTTGGCTAAAGTTATTAAATACTAGTAACTAGTAACTAGTTCATTTTTAATATAACTATTCAACCCAAATAGTTTGAAACACTATTTTATATAGTTGGTTGAAATATTATTCTAATTAATTGGCTTGAATATGGGTGACCTTTTTACTAAAAATAAAAGTCTTTAAAAATTTATATTATTATTAGACAGGTAACTTATGAATAGGTTGACCGTAAGAAATATGAAGTCCTTAGAGGGACCTAGGAACCGTATAATACTTAAATTATAATAATACATCGTATTTTGAACCTACTCTGTTTTTAATAAAACTTAGACCCAAATATAGACAAAAATATTCTGGTTCTAATGACATATTTACTATTTTACAAAACGTTATATTTTAGAAATTATAAACGCCAAATAAGTGAAGAGTTAAAGTAATATAAATTAAACTAATAAAATATAATAAACTTACGTAAGAAGTAAAGAAATAAAATAATAATAAAATTAAAATGTTTGAAAAGAAAATAGTAGTGGACGTGTGTCCTACCACAAGGAAAAATAGAATTTTAAAAATTAAATATTGGATACGTGTTGCTGCTACTGTAGACGTGTAAGAACTCCAACAAACCTTGAACTTCTATAAATAGGATTAATTCATTTGAGAAATTTCTCACTCATTCCCCCTTTCAATCGCCCCATCTATTTCTTTTCATAATCTAAATTTTTAGTAGTATTTCACTTAAAATCCTTTAGAAACTTTGCTTCGTTTTAAGTGTTTTTACTCCCGGTCACCGTTACCCTTTTCGATTGATCCGAGTCCCATAACGCATGTCGAGGCTCTGCCCGACTAAGTTCGTTTGGATTCTATCTCGGGACTTCGGGACAAGGTTGATTTAGGGGTATTATACTTATCACGAGTGCATTATATTTTTAATAACCCAAAGGTTATATCCAAAACTTATACCAGGAGTCCTTCTAGTTGAACCCTAAAGTTACACAGTGGGTCCATTCCTTTTTCTCACCATTTTATTCTCTTTTTATGATTTACCCAAAACTATTATTCTATTCTCATTAAAAGTCATATCTATCATTTTATTTACCCAATAGGAAACCATAGTTGAGACACCCAAGTAATTCTGCACTAACCCTAGAATTTCCAGAGCAATCAGAATCAGGATCAGGGGCCCTAAAACTCAGGGGGGGGGGGGGAAAACCCTAATAACGATTATCTTCATAACTCATTATAAAATTCGAAATTTATAAAACCATCGACACAGCAAGCCTACATGCACGAAGGGCTACTCTATGAAAATAGGGTGGTCACTCGCGTAGCGCGACGGCTAAGGGGGTACCCCTCGCGCTACGCGACGGTGTCAAAATTTCAGTATAAATAGCAGGAGTTGGGACTTGAATTTTGGCACTTGAACGACGAAAATCGGAGTTACGTAGGTCGAGTTATAAGCAAAACAGTCCAACACACACACACAATTATCGAATCACTACCGCAAAACAGGGTAATTAGTCGATCGCTATTACGATTCAGTTTCCGGGATCAATATACCCAAAGAATGTCTAAGTGCTGCCCACATTGGGCTATGCTTTATCGTTGTCGATAATTCGATAATGAGCCGAAGCATTGTACTTTGTCGTTGTCGATAATTCGATATACGAGTTAAAGTACTATACTTTATCATTTGTCATTTTGATAAATGAGCCGAAGTATTGCACCTGGACATTCATTGTAAAAAATTGATCTCGGGGAATTATCGTAACTGCTGTATTGATCATTAACCTGGTTCTTGTAAAATTCGTTAAGAGTTGATTTAGGTTTTTCACCAACACGTATTCCATTCTGTTAAACTACCAAGAATACTCCCAACTACACCCTTACAATCAAACAAACTATTAAATCATCAGAAGATTCAGAATAATAAAGTACATGCTTAATTATCGGGAAAAGTAGAATCAAGAAGTTTGTTAACTCAATCCTGGATGATGATTTGTGAGTTATTCTCTTTTTATAAACTCTTTTATCACAGTTTGTGATTAATTTACAATACTCCAAATTCATTTTCCGAGATTATAATACCAGTGATTAAGTTGATGTAATCACCAAATTGCAGCCAGTATGTGGGGTATTGTGCACAATATTACAGTTTAAATCATTTTAGGTGGGCGTACCTAATTTAATTGATTTACGTCATTCATTGGGGCAGCCAATGGTGATATGACCACTGTCACAGATTCGGTCGAGTGACAAATACTGTGGGTAATTGGTTGATATCAGAAACATGCGTAAAAGATCTTAACACTGTGAATAATCATAAAATGGGTCATTTTCAGTAAAATGAATAATTCACTCAGTATTTCCCGCTGACAAAATCTTTTTAAAACGCGTTTCAGGTAATTACAGTAGATTGGAGTAAGGATTGGATCCGGCACTAAAAGACTTCAAGAAGTGGCTTATTTTATTAATTAAATCAATTAAGAAATATTGTTTTTATTAAAAGCTACCTTTGTAAAACATGGAATTTATTCCATCTTTTTAAATAAAATCCGGTGTTTCTAAACTCTGATATTTTTCCTAACTCACGGTCCTGATGAAATTTCCGCTGCAATGTTTTTAAAATAATCACCGGTACCACTGAACTGCTCACGGCACCGATTCCGGCTAGATGGGGTCGGGGGTCGTGACAGAAGGTGGTATCAGAGCTAAGCCACTGCTTTAAGCCTATAAGTGTTGTGTTAACAATACTTAAGCTTAAATATAAGAGTTAGGAAATTGCTATTAACTTAACTGGTAGCACATCTGATAGTATTTAGACTTGAACATAAGAAAAGATGCCTTAGTATAAGCTAAGCCACTTGTTTACGCAAATAGGTGTTATAATAATACCTAAGCTTAAACGGAAAGTTAGAAACTTAATATTATTTGATAGCACTCTGAATGATATTTAGACTCAAACTTAAGAATTTTGTCTTAATATAAGCTTCAAGATAAAATTACTTATATGAATATAAATAAGTATAATTGGTATTCAATAAGAATAACGACTAGCAGGCAATAGCATTTAATTGCTATTTATTCTTGTTTATTGGTATTACTTGGTCAAGAATAAAAATATATTATGGAAATATAAATTTCCTTGATTCTGGATTAAAGCCCTAATAAAAAGAGGCACTTTTTGAAAAAGATACTATTTATGGGAAATAGGAAATTTTCTCCGGCAAAACTGGGTATAGAGTAGCAGACTCTCCAGCTTGTCCGGATATACTGAAATTACCGCTCCGGCGCGAACCGGATAAGACGGGATAAATGGTATGTCAAACCAGTAACAAGATTTCCCTAAATAGTATCATGACCAAATATCTAACTGGTTTTTGGGAATATGAATCTATTATATACATTTAACCCTATGAAAGGTATGTATATTACAACATATATATAATATAGATATGTATATCTATAAGGAATTCCAAAAGTCAATTAAGAATAAAACACAAGCATATGTATATAGATTTCTTTATCAGGAACCTTTCGCATATATCTTTAGTTTTGATGTCAAACATTCTTTCGTTTGATCATCTACCTCGTAACTCGTGCAATAAAATAATACTGGAAACCCATTAAGTTGGGACACCATCAAAAATATAAGAATTACCAAAACGTTACCATAAATTATTAACGCCATAAATTATGAACGCAAGTAAGAAACATGTCAAGTTGTGCTAATGCACAAGAAAACACATGAAACTTAAATTATACATCCACAGATGTCGAAGTTTATCACACACGACTTCCAAAGGCAAGATCTTTGAAAAATATAAATTAGGCACGATGATACCTACACTAATTCCATCAGTAAAAGAACTCCTAAATCAAAAATCGGCACTTTGCCACATGATCTTACAAACGATTAAAATGTCGCTGAGGTACGTTGGAACAATATTTCACAAACATCGGTGCATAGTCTAACCTGAGTCATAATTATTAGCACTACAAAAGAAGTCATATAGTTTTACAAATCCCTGATTTCATTTCACTTCATTCGACATTCTCTGATAATGTTATTTAACAAATAGTTATCACACAAAATTTCAGATAAGAAGTTCTTATATTTCTTTCGTTGCAATTCTAACTTCTGCCTATAATAAGTTGACTTTCGTGTTCTTTTAATGGTCATCATACCATAAAGAATTCTTTCATAATAGCAAATATTGATCCATTTCGTTTCTTGGTAAATCCACACGGTACACATGCACCATTTGTTGCGCATGTGGTTCATTTGAGTTACGAAGACCATAGGAAGGCTCCATTCCAATTTGTTGTTTTATCAAAAGTTCAAATATCGTTCCGCTATACTTAATCTTTGCATTGTAAACCGCGTTTTTACAAAGCGATAACTCTTTAATATCGAATCAATGAATTTCTTGAAAAACTCGATTTTCTTTTTGAAAGGGTATACATGGTTTCTGTTGTAATCATGTCCGAACTTCCTTATTAAAACTCGTTTTATCCAAACCCAGTTAACTTGCTCGCAATACAATTCAAAGTCCCATATGATAAATTGAAACCATCATATTCAAAATAGTCCTAACAAGCATTTCAATTCTCTTAAATCATAATATGCTTGTTTAATCTTCGAATTCATCAAATCATCTCTTTGATCACAATCACTTTGTGATGACATTTTCACAAAATGGAAGATTGCGCTAATCTAATATTTAATTATTTATTTATATTTAATCCGCTTTATTGGTTTATTTTATAAAAGCAATCTTAACACAATTATGTGCTAAGATAATGATCTACCATTTCATGTCCTAAATTCCGTAGTCCTTACAACCAATCGAGCCTTTCGTGATATTTCTTACCTTTCATTAATCGAAAAACATTGTATAAACTTAATTGATTATATAAAGAAACTTACAATATAATAGTTCTGTAATTAAAAATTTTGTTAAAACCATCAAGGTAAAGAAATTATATTTTTACGTATAAAATTTTGTTTAAAGTATATTCTCATTTAAGTTTATGCATTTATTATTGGTAATTAATATTAGTTTTATTATTAGTAATAATATATTAATAATAATAGTGTTAGTATTATTTTCAGATACTAAAGTTATTATCAAGGGCATGTATTGAATAGCCTAGCCTTAATTAGGCATGGACTGGCCACCTATGCTTAAACAAGGCAGCGCTATCCAATATCCGCCATGATAATGACTAGTTAATTAAGTCATCATACTTATTTAGTAAATCTTAATTATATATTTTACTTTGTACTGTAAAGAGAAAACATATTTTTCATAAAACAATACCAGAATTAAAGGGACAAATAAAACAAAATAATTATGTATCACATATTTTGTGATAACTATGTACCATAACACTCTAATAAGAAAATAACCATATAAGAATAATATAGTAGTCAGCGACTACATTGGGTTAGAAGAACATTGTAATACATAAAGAATAGTCACCACAACATTTGTAACTACCTTTTTCAACGCTATATGTTTTCAAAATAAAAATAAGTAATCACATAGAATTGACCCAGTATTATATAAAATATTTTACAAATACTTTTACCCCTGTTATTCATAACTCTCATTTGAACATTATAAATAATAGTGATTCTTTTATAATACTAAAATATTTTGTAAATGTAATAACTTCACTATAGTATTTTGTAATCTTTATTACATAATAAAATACTATTTATTTGAAAATGGTAACCCTTTTTCATATAGTAAAAATGCGAAACAAATAATATATATATTACATTTGCTTTAGTAATATAATATAATAGTTGGTCATGCCAAAACAACTTGTTCTTATTATATTTCCATCTCTATGACATAGTATGAAAAATATAATCACTAATAGTATACTATTACATTATTTCACCATTTAAAACAACTTGGAACTCTAATATACTAACTCTATTGTCCTTTGGTGTATCTTTACAATTCACTCATCTCAACCCATAGAGTTTCTTATAACATAATTTACTTCCTTTTTGAACCCGTCAATTCTAAGTCTTCCTCACTTGTCAATCAAGTAAGATTCCTTTGATAAAGAATTTTATTGGTTCCAAAAGTCCTTCACATTTATTTTAAAATCTATTTATCATATATCTTTTGGCCTGAACCTAGTTACCTTGAAAATTATACCATTTCATCTCATTCGTTTGTCATCGATTTCTTACACTAATTCAGTTGAACCATTGAGTCCTATCTATTGTACAACTCATAGTCACAAAATTTGATATTTTGATTTGGTATCATTTACCCTAATATTATTCTTTTTAATCAAAAAAGTAACATAACTCTAAAAGAAATACCGTAGCCTAAATCTCGAGGACGAGATTTAAAACAAGGTGGGGAGAATGTAACATACCAATTTTTATCATATAAATTATAAAGTTGGCTAAAGTTATTAAATACTAGTAACTAGTAACTAGTTCATTTTTAATATAACTATTCAACCCAAATAGTTTGAAACACTATTTTATATAGTTGGTTGAAATATTATTCTAATTAATTGGCTTGAATATGGGTGACCTTTTTACTAAAAATAAAAGTCTTTAAAAATTTATATTATTATTAGACAGGTAACTTATGAATAGGTTGACCGTAAGAAATATGAAGTCCTTAGAGGGACCTAGGAACCGTATAATACTTAAATTATAATAATACATCGTATTTTGAACCTACTCTGTTTTTAATAAAACTTAGACCCAAATATAGACAAAAATATTCTGGTTCTAATGACATATTTACTATTTTACAAAACGTTATATTTTAGAAATTATAAACGCCAAATAAGTGAAGAGTTAAAGTAATATAAATTAAACTAATAAAATATAATAAACTTACGTAAGAAGTAAAGAAATAAAATAATAATAAAATTAAAATGTTTGAAAAGAAAATAGTAGTGGACGTGTGTCCTACCACAAGGAAAAATAGAATTTTAAAAATTAAATATTGGATACGTGTTGCTGCTACTGTAGACGTGTAAGAACTCCAACAAACCTTGAACTTCTATAAATAGGATTAATTCATTTGAGAAATTTCTCACTCATTCCCCCTTTCAATCGCCCCATCTATTTCTTTTCATAATCTAAATTTTTAGTAGTATTTCACTTAAAATCCTTCAGAAACTTTGCTTCATTTTAAGTGTTTTTACTCCCGGTCACCGTTACCCTTTTCGATTGATCCGAGTCCCATAACGCATGTCGAGGCTCTGCCCGACTAAGTTCGTTTGGATTCTATCTCGGGACTTCGGGACAAGGTTGATTTAGGGGTATTATACTTATCACGAGTGCATTATATTTTTAATAACCCAAAGGTTATATCCAAAACTTATACCAGGAGTCCTTCTAGTTGAACCCTAAAGTTACACAGTGGGTCCATTCCTTTTTCTCACCATTTTATTCTCTTTTTATGATTTACCCAAAACTATTATTCTATTCTCATTAAAAGTCATATCTATCATTTTATTTACCCAATAGGAAACCATAGTTGAGACACCCAAGTAATTCTGCACTAACCCTAGAATTTCCAGAGCAATCAGAATCAGGATCAGGGGCCCTAAAACTCAGGGGGGGGGCAAAACCCTAATAACGATTATCTTCATAACTCATTATAAAATTCGAAATTTATAAAACCATCGACACAGCAAGCCTACATGCACGAAGGGCTACTCTATGAAAATAGGGTGGTCACTCGCGTAGCGCGACGGCTAAGGGGGTACCCCTCGCGCTACGCGACGGTGTCAAAATTTCAGTATAAATAGCAGGAGTTGGGACTTGAATTTTGGCACTTGAACGACGAAAATCGGAGTTACGTAGGTCGAGTTATAAGCAAAACAGTCCAACACACACACACAATTATCGAATCACTACCGCAAAACAGGGTAATTAGTCGATCGCTATTACGATTCAGTTTCCGGGATCAATATACCCAAAGAATGTCTAAGTGCTGCCCACATTGGGCTATGCTTTATCGTTGTCGATAATTCGATAATGAGCCGAAGCATTGTACTTTGTCGTTGTCGATAATTCGATATACGAGTTAAAGTACTATACTTTATCATTTGTCATTTTGATAAATGAGCCGAAGTATTGCACCTGGACATTCATTGTAAAAAATTGATCTCGGGGAATTATCGTAACTGCTGTATTGATCATTAACCTGGTTCTTGTAAAATTCGTTAAGAGTTGATTTAGGTTTTTCACCAACACGTATTCCATTCTGTTAAACTACCAAGAATACTCCCAACTACACCCTTACAATCAAACAAACTATTAAATCATCAGAAGATTCAGAATAATAAAGTACATGCTTAATTATCGGGAAAAGTAGAATCAAGAAGTTTGTTAACTCAATCCTGCATGATGATTTGTGAGTTATTCTCTTTTTATAAACTCTTTTATCACAGTTTGTGATTAATTTACAATACTCCAAATTCATTTTCCGAGATTATAATACCAGTGATTAAGTTGATGTAATCACCAAATTGCAGCCAGTATGTGGGGTATTGTGCACAATATTACAGTTTAAATCATTTTAGGTGGGCGTACCTAATTTAATTGATTTACGTCATTCATTGGGGCAGCCAATGGTGATATGACCACTGTCACAGATTCGGTCGAGTGACAAATACTGTGGGTAATTGGTTGATATCAGAAACATGCGTAAAAGATCTTAACACTGTGAATAATCATAAAATGGGTCATTTTCAGTAAAATGAATAATTCACTCAGTATTTCCCGCTGACAAAATCTTTTTAAAACGCGTTTCAGGTAATTACAGTAGATTGGAGTAAGGATTGGATCCGGCACTAAAAGACTTCAAGAAGTGGCTTATTTTATTAATTAAATCAATTAAGAAATATTGTTTTTATTAAAAGCTACCTTTGTAAAACATGGAATTTATTCCATCTTTTTAAATAAAATCCGGTGTTTCTAAACTCTGATATTTTTCCTAACTCACGGTCCTGATGAAATTTCCGCTGCAATGTTTTTAAAATAATCACCGGTACCACTGAACTGCTCACGGCACCGATTCCGGCTAGATGGGGTCGGGGGTCGTGACAGTTGGTAAGACCTGGGTGGAAATTCTCTTTCCTTGAAGTCTCAGGACTTTGCCGGAGATCCCAAGTTTGTAATCGTGGATCAGGAATCGGCATCATTCTTGTTAAAATTGTATTTTTGTGAAAAGATTTTAAATTGTTGAAATTTTACAGATTGAAGGACTACGCCGGAGCTTCCAGGATGGTAAGTGCGAAGCAGGAATCGGCATCTTTAATTGGTAAAATGGTTTATGTAGATGAGATATTCCTACAAGTGGTAATTCAAGGACATTGAGTTGTACTTGTTTTATCTTACAACTGGTACAGATGTTTGCTTGTGCATACTTGCAAGTGGTAAATCAGGGACATTAAGTTGTAGTTGATTTACTACAAAGTGATTAAATTTGAACAAGATGATGAACCAATCCCCACAAATGATAAAAATGATAAAAACAAACTTATTTTCAGAAAAAATCATTTTGATTAAAACAAACTTAAGTGTTTTGAAATCTTAATGAGAAAATAGTTTGTTGAAAGGGGGAGTTCTGATTGTTTATGCCAAGTAAATGGCGATTTGAGGCGATTCGATATCGGTTGTCATGTTTCTGTACAATTTGTTTTCAATTTTCTTTAATATGTTTGCATTTTAGGGGGAGTAGAAAATTTCAGAAAATCCAAAAATATTAGAAAATTTGAAAAAGCCAAAAACATGATAAAATCAAAAATGAGTTTTGTTGTAAAAAGAGGAAATGATAGTACATCAGTGGACTGTCACAACATGCTAAAGAAATGGAAAGTTAAATGTGATAAACAATCTTACTACGGATATGCTAGTAGGTTTTTGCACATTTAGTAGTTTGTGACGGGATATAAACCTAAAATTCAAACTTGCTTATGTCGTGGGGAACAACTTCTTGGATATATGGGTAACCCCCGAAATCTTGTTTGAAAGGTCCCACTTTCTAAGATACTAGGTCTTTATACTCAGTGATATCTGGGGTATTATCCTGGGACTTCTGCTGAATGGAAATTCTGACCTAGTCCCCGTATAATACTTTCTGCAAATGCTTGAAATATAGCAGCAACCCTCAGCAAATTGATGAAACAATAAAATTGATAGTCATTTCTGTTGTAAAAAGATCCTCTAAAGGGGACACTCCAAAAGTCGAAGCCGTCATCTCTTTGCGTATACGGAAGTATCGACCTGAGCTCTCACGGCCCACGCAATTAACCCCTTTACAGATATCATCTGTGGTATACTCACCTGTAAGACTGAATATTTGGATCTGGATACGAGAGTATATTCAAGTAGTGGGACACACGAATAAGTTTAAGTATCTAAGACATTAATATCGTATCTCGAAACAATTGAACTTTGTGTGAAAATTTAAGTGGATCAAAATACTGACAATCTAGGTGAATTGTTTAGAACTTAAAATGAAATGAAGCTTAATGGTGTTGGTGATATGTCTCATAAACTGATATGATCCTCTTACACAAACTCACAAAAAATATGGTATGTAAATATTTCTTTACTGCATTTCAGTATATTCAAAAATCTAAAAAGATTTTTTTGTGTGTTTTAGCATAAATTTTGAAAAATTCAAAAAAAATTTTTTTTTTTCAACAACTGGTGTTGGAGAGCTGATTTTCAAAATTCCAAGTGCTAGACATGATGATTATGATGTGAGGGGGAGTCTACGTTTAATGAAATATGTTTTTGTGTAAATCAAATAAGTGGTTCATCATGCGTGTAGTGAGAGGGAGTCTGAGTTAGTGCATTCATCTCCTCTATATTTGAATTGTAAAAATGTATGAAATTTACTTTGAGGTAGAGATTATGCAGGTTTAAGTATGAGTTGGGTTTAAAGATCCTGAGCAGAATGTGAGCCAGGTGACGATATTGGAATCAAAGCTGTATGACAGTAAGCCAGGTTGATCGATCCTGAGAAGCTTGTGTTTAAAGAGTCAGGTTTTAATGCCTGAGAATTCTGAGGATAGAGCATGAGCCAGGTTTCGATTCTGGTGAAAAAGTTTGAGCCAGACAACGATCCTGAAGCTGATGATGCTGATGAACTTAAGGAATGCCAGCATATCACAAGGGGGAGTCTGAAGACATGCTAGAGAAGATAGAGATAGTGAAGCCCAAAGATGGATCAATACTGAAGTTGCAAAGACTCGACACAGTCAGACTCGTCAACATCTGAGGGGGAGTCTGTTAGTGCATGCATTTGTCGACTTCGTCTTGTATCGAGTCTTAGTCTAGATAGGATAGATCAGGGCACATTTTATGAGAAAATAGCTGGATTAGATGGTATATAGGCTGATTCCGCTTGAAATGACACCTAGTCATTTCAAGCGGAACCTTATGTTCTAATTCCGCTTGGATTGAAAGTTGGTGATTCCGCTTGGGAAGATATTCCGCTTGAAGCATGTTTCAAGCGGAATCAGGATCAGTATAAATACATGTCCAAGCGAAATCATTGTAACGTTCTTGATTTCCGTACCGAGGTGCTGCCGGTGTGAGATTTGCATGTAATCAGTGTTAAATCAATAGAATCAGTGTTAAAAGTGAATTGCAAGCTGTATCTACCTTTGTTTCTTGTTTTTCGCACCTGAAATAGAGTAAAACTTCTCTGAACGACTTGTTCGGGTCTCATACACGATCCTACAGAAAATGAAAGGTTAGTTCTTGAAAATCGTCAGATCACTGAAAAAATTTGAGAAGCTTAAAAGCACGGTTAAAGATAATGATGAAAGAAACGGTAAGACATATAAGGAAAATGTTCATCTGACGGCAGTGCTTCGGATAAAAGAAGAATTAATCAATCAACAACTGGATGAAATCGCAAAGTTGAAACTTAAATTTCAAGAAGCTGAAATTGAAAATGAGAGAATCCAGTTGAAGCTAAAAAGTTACAACTCCGCAAGCTTTGTTTTGCAACACATTGTTCCAAAACCCATAGGCAAAAACAAAGCTGGCGAAGATGTCTTTTCAGATGGAACCGGGGTGGGTTATCATCAAGTTCCACCATCAGTTCTAGAAAATTATTCGAAAAAGCAATATGGGTTGGTTAATCTTGAAAATGAGAATGAAGTGAAACTTCCTGATAACGATAGTGTCCAAACTGAAGTGGTAAAAAGTGTTGTTGAGAATGTTCTAAAATCGGACAGTGAAACTACTAAGGAAGATAGATGTTTCTTGGACAAATACATTCTGAAACAAAAGTCTAAAAACAACTTAAATGATGAACCTACTCTTGTCATCTACAAGATGCAGGGATCGGATAAGTTGTATTCGGATTCTGAGTTTCCTTTGGAGAATGTAAATGTTGCTGTAACGCCCCAAAACTCGGGTCTAAATATTTTATTTGGACATTTTATTAGGTTGGCATAAGTAAGTAGGACTTATTGGTTAAGTGGGTTATTTCACTAACAACCAAGTTACCTAACTTGGTTAGATAGTGTTGGCTATAGATTGAGAGTGGAAAACAATGGGGCCAACTATATTTAATTAACAATCATGAGGGACTAATGTGGGTTAAAAGGAAAGTTGGGATATTATAAGAAAATAACAACACACACAAACACACATTCGTGTGTGTTCCAGATCGATCAGAAGCCCCCAAAGGAGCCAAACCCTAGCTCAAGCTTATTTGCTCAAATTGAAAGGGGAATTCAACCCAAATCTAATGCATGTACCCGAATTCTTAGTCATCTAGCCCTAAAAATCACTTGGTAAGTTGTAATTTTTGATTTGGTGATTTTGATATGAAGTGGGTTTTGATCAATCCACGAATTTGTATGAATTTGAGCATGAGAATGTATTAATATCATGATATAGAGCATAGATTACACATGGTTTAGGTTAATTAGATGATTAGAGATGAAACCCACTTGTGGTAGTGAAGACGATGATATGGATAATCATGCATGTTTAATTGTTGTGTAAAGTTTATGTATGATGGTGTATGTAATGAGTAATTGTTAGTTAATTTGGGTATATTATAAGAACTATATGATTCTAGTGGAACTTGATGATTTTGATATGAACTTGTAATATTATGCATGAATTAGTTGTACATTGTGCATTAAATGGTGTACGCACACCAAGTGTTTGATGAAATGCCTCGTACAAGCTAGTATGTGAAATTGTATTCTAAACACCGGATGAACATGTGTAGAGTTGATAATGACATGATTGATAATAATTAATCATGAGAAGATAAATTGTAGAAGGATTTCATAAGAAGGTCTAGTTGATGGAATGATTGGGTGAAATTATGCATTAGAACTTGTATTCTAGGCTTGAATAATGAGGTGCACATCATATGATGGATTAGTGGCTTAATAGTAATTTGGATTGGTATGTGTACTAAATGGATAGCTTATGGACTTACTAGTAAAGAATGGTGTTGAGATTATGTCAAAATTCTAGCTTTGAATATGATTGTCAACTATAGAATCATGAATATGTTAGTATGAGTTGAATTGATGATACATGTGCATATATGTAATTATTTGATCATGTACTTATGTATGTGTGTGTGTCTTACACCATGATTATGAAATGTAAATGGTATCATTGGTATGGTCGACTAGGTTTAGATGAGTATATGATCATATGACGAAAGTATGTAAGTAAGATGGTTGACTTTCTAAAAGTCAACAATGTATGAATAGCACGACTAGGTCTTTGGATGCACTTTCAAGAGTAGAGAGATCACAAGATACAAGTTAGATTATTTAATGTGCTATACGTGATGGTGAATGAAATTAGCATAGATTAGAATAAATAAAATTGCTAATGCGAGTCTTATGCACGCTAATAGTTATTTAACGAAAGTCAAGCAACCATTTGGGTTATAATTGAATGCTAGTGATGATGAATATATGTAATAACAATGTTTTGAATATGATGGCATGAATGGGTAGGAGTTTTCACTAGCATGGCCCAACGAATGGAAGACTAACGGGACAAGCGGAGGCGAGGAAGCAAACGTGAACACTAACGCTTAAGGTAAGTGACTTCCGACTCACTTCTTAGTATGTATATAGAATTTTCATGTTCATGATTGTGGGGAAATTATGTAAGGTTATGTAATGATGAAAGCATTAAGGTAATTTGATGGGTTTTAAACGGGTCAAATAATTATGTATAAGTAAGGTAGCGGTAATGAAATTCGTAAAGATTACGGACCCGGGGCAAGGATTCTTAGTCTAAAATGCAGGGAAAGGTTTTACGGACAATTAGAAACAAGTTATGTTGAGATATGCATGAACGGGTCAAAATTTGGTAAAAGGGGAAATAAGCCGAAGGCATAAGAGTCATAAATTTAGGTAGTCCAAATATTGGATTTTCACTCCATGTGATGGAGAATTAAATTACGGTCGTGTAGGAAAAAGAATCGGGTAAAACGGATCAAAAACGAGTAAGTTATGCGAGTTTTAGTATTAAAAACGAAGGCTGAACTGGGCATCACCGTAGCTTACGGGGCCCACCGTAAGCTACGGTGGGTGTTGGGCATTTAATTCTGCCGTAAGGCAGTTTATTTCTACCGTAAGCATTTGGGGCCACCTTAAGCTACGGTAGCCACCGTAACTTACGGTGGAGGTCAGGTGTAAAAGTATTGTTTATTTAATTTCTTCGTTTTTCTTCGAATTCAGACCCCGTGAACCCATTCCAAGCCTCGTTAAGTTTTTATAATGTTCCTTAACCCTACCAAATGGCTTGGTAAGTTACGGATGAGTATGAAACTCATTTTTAAGATCCGAAACATACCCGATAGATATTTTGAAAGCGTTTAAGATGTGCGAATAAGAACGGGGTATGTAAGCGAGTATGCGGAGTAATGAATTAAGTACGTGGGTTTGTATGTATGTATGTATGTATGTATGTATGTATGTATGTATGTATGTATGTATGTATGTATGTATGTATGTATGTATGTATGTATGTATGTATGTATGTATGTATGTATGTATGTATGTATGTATGTATGTATGTATGTATGTATGTATGTATGTATGTATGTATGTATGTATGTATGTATGTATGTATGTATGTATGTATGTATGTATGTATGTATGTATGTATGTATGTATGTATGTATGTATGTATGTAATGCATGCATGCATGCATGTTATGGCATGCATGCATGCTATGCATGTATGTATGTATGTATGTATGTATGTATGTATGTATGTATGTATGTATGTATGTATGTATGTATGTATGTATGTATGTATGTATGTATGTATGTATGTATGTATGTATGTATGTATGTATGTATGTATGTATGTATGTATGTATGTATGTATGTATGTATGTATGTATGTATGTATGTATGTATGTATGTATGTATGTATGTATGTATGTATTGTATGTATGTATGTATGTATGTATGTATGTATGTATGTATGTATGCATGTATGTATGTATGTATGCATGCATGCATGCATGTATGCATGCATGTATGTATGTATGCA
The DNA here is from genome assembly GCF_002127325.2 of Helianthus annuus. Classification (NCBI taxonomy): domain Eukaryota; kingdom Viridiplantae; phylum Streptophyta; class Magnoliopsida; order Asterales; family Asteraceae; genus Helianthus; species Helianthus annuus. The sequence goes on from NC_035439.2 coordinate 4,374,312, forward strand.
TGTATGCATGTATGTATGTATGTATGTATGTATGTATGTATGTATGTATGTATGTATGTATGTATGTATGTATGTATGTATGTATGTATGTATGTATGTATGTATGTATGTATGTATGTATGTATGTATGTATGTATGTATGTATGTATGTATGTATGTATGTATGTATGTATGTATGTATGTATGTATGTATGTATGTATGTATGTATGTATGTATGTATGTATGTATGTATGTATGTATGTATGTATGTATGTATGTATGTATGTATGTATGTATGTATGTATGTATGTATGTATGTATGTATGTATGTATGTATGTATGTATGTATGTATGTATGTATGTATGTATGTATGTATGTATGTATGTATGTATGTATGTATGTATGTATGTATGTATGTATGTATGTATGTATGTATGTATGTACATATGTATGTATAGATTTCACTAGTGAATGTATGCATGTGTATAGTTATGTTTCGTTTTGAGTATGGGTGTAAGTATGTAGATATGTACGTAGGTAGGTATATATGTAGGTAACGGTGTAGGTGCATATGCGAGTAGATATGCATGGGCGTAAGTATTATGTATTTAAGTGTGAAGGTGCATACGCGTGTAGGTGTGAACGTATATATATGTGGATGCCAGTATGCATGTATAACTGTATGCCAGTAGGTAAGTACGTATGGTCATATGTTTTCAATACGATTGAGTATTGATGCTAATAACAGTGTACCTTGAGAATGAAGAATAATGCAGGTACAATGTTGAAGTCTCACCGGGGAATGGATACTCAGACGAAAATGCCTAACTGCAAAGGAATAACGGAATAGAAAGTAAAAGTGTATGAATCTTGTTATGTTCATAATGTGTACTAACGTTTGAATTTGTATGGTAAGTGTAGGTTGTACGAGTCACGGAGGATCACTGAAGAGAGGAGATCAAAGACCGAGTCACAAGTTAGATTGTACGGGAATGTTTGAATAACTGATTTAGTAAACATAGTTTATGTTTCTATTTCGTAATTGAGTTCGATTGATGTATTCATTGTAAATGTGTCACCTTAAAATGAACTTCAAGTAAGTTAAGACGTTCATAATGAAAGAAATTTTATGGTACGTATTTTCCGTTGCGTCTTTTCAGTTAAAGCGTGTTAGGGTGTAACAAGTTGGTATCAGAGCCCTGGTTTGAGAGAAATCAAGTATGAGGAGGTAAATGCTTGAACTCAAACCTGTGTGCTCTTGTGACAAGGACCCGTACAATCCGAGACTCGATCAAGATCTAAGGGTAGATGCCAAGGTAAGTATGTGCTTAAGTATGTATTTGAAGATAATTAACAGTATGTTATGTGTAAGGTAAGCATGATTGCTTGGAAAGGATGATCTGTGAATGCGGTCTAGCGCGAGCACCAAGGTATGTAATATGATATATTGACCGAGGTACGTAGATTTAACATATGGGTGCATGTAATGGTAAAACCTATCAAGTAAAAGGAAAATTTTAAATGAAATAGAATAATAAGAATGGTAATGAAGTTTTGGAAATGTTACACATGCCGAAACTTAATTCTTTGGACATAAGGTGGCGATTACACGAAGACACGAAACTAGTACGTGGATTGTGTACCTGGCCAGTACACAAGAACCGTATGATGTTCGTGAGCCCGTGATAATTGCTACCGGTATGTCCATTAGAATTAGGTAGTAGGTGGACGTGAGGGTGAAGAGAAATGTAAGACTTTCAGGAATGAAAGTACGAATGATATATTAGAATCCGCGAGACGGATTCGAAACATGAAAGAATTAAAAGCATGAATGATATGTTAGAATTCGCGAGACGGATTCGAAACATGAAAGGAATGAAAGCATGAATCACAGGTTAGGAACCGCGTAGCGGGTTCGAAAGGTAATGAATGATAAGAATGAAAATATTCGAATGTGTAAGTAATTACAGACCGAACAAGTAAATATTCCTTAAGTGATATGATCCAAATCATGTTTAAACTTTCATATATATATATATATATATATACACACATGAATATATTTATGCAAATGCGTTGTATGCAAGAATGGTAGAAAGGACAAATGGGACATACGGGTCAGATGGCGATCGCCATTTGAACTCGGTAGTTAATGATTTGATTTGTCAAGTTTTATACTCATAGGTGAGCTTGAAGAATGGACACGCAATGTCATTAATCGGAAAGGAATGATCATCGTAAGATATGGATAACGAATCAATGGAATTTACTTCCGTCAGGTATGCATAAAAAGAGCTATAACTTAAATAGGAGGTTATGACTCGACTAGAGATGGATGTATTAGACTAGAATATAAATATATACAAACCGTAATGCAAAAATGTAGAATGAATTTCAAATGTTCGTAATGATCGTCGAGTGGTATAGAACTTGAATGCTCGTAACTTGGAGAACTTGGCGTAGAGTTGATTCCCCTGAAGTAACTCGAGAACCAAACGTAGATGTTGCGCGTGTTCGGTCTTCGACTTGGAATAGATCAGGACATCGTCAATGAACACGATGACGAAACGGTCTAAGAAGGGCTTACACACACGATTCATCAGATCCATGAAAACCGCGGGTGCATTAGTTAGACCAAAAGGCATAACAACGAATTCGTAATGGCCGTAACGGGTTCGAAAAGCGGTTTTAGGGATGTCTTCCTCTTGAATCCGCAACTGATGATAGCCTGAGCGTAGATCGATCTTCGAGAAACACTGGGCACCTTGCAGCTGATCAAATAAGTCGTCGATTCGGGGCAAGGGGTATCGGTTCTTGATGGTTAGCTTATTCAGCTCCCGATAGTCGATGCACATCCGGAACGACCCATCCTTCTTTTTGACGAAAAGGACTGGCGCGCCCCAAGGAGAAGTGCTCGGGCGAATAAAGCCTTTTTAAGTAATTCCTGGAGTTGGTACGATAGCTCTCGCATTTCGGATGGAGCGAGTCGGTACGGGGCTTTGGCAACAGGAGTAGCTCCAGGAATGAGGTCGATGCGAAAGTTGATATCACGACATGGAGGTAATCCGGGGAGATCGTCAGGGAACACCTGAGGAAACTCACGGACCACTGGAACATCTTTGACTTCAACTTTCTTTTTCTTTTCCTTCTCCGCTACTACAATGTTGGCCAAGAAGGCTCGATATTCCTTGCGGAAATACTTGCTGGCTTGAATACACGACATGAGTTTGAGACCTTTCGAAGCAGTTTCACCATACACTCATAGAAGATCACCATTGGCGAGCAAGAATCGAATCATCTTATCGAAACACACAACTTCAGCATGGTTTTCGCGAAGAAAGTCCATGTCTACTATGACGTCGAAACTTCCGAGTTGCATTGGAATAAGGTCGATTGGGAAGATGTGATTGTTGAGCTCGAGAGTACAATCACGGAGTACAGAATTTACAGCGACGGTTCTTCCAGTAGCGACTTCGACTTCGAATGACGACGAAAGATAAGAGCGCTAACGACTAAGGAGCTTCTCGAATTCAAACAACACGAAGCAGTTATCGGCTCCAGTATCAAACAAACATGATGCATATATACCATTCACAAGGAACGTACCATTGACCACATTGTTGTCAGCTTGAGCCTGACAGGCGTTGATGTTGAAGGTTCTGGCATGGGCTGCTTGCTGCTGTTGCTGAGGCTGCTGTTGTTGTTGCTGCTGGGGCTGCTGGGGCTCTTGCTTGACTACCCTGTTTGGACACCGGTTTGCAAAGTGGTTAGGGTCACCACATGCAAAGCAGACTCGAGCATTGACTGCTGGTGCTTGAGCTGCTGGTTGGCCTTGCGGGGCAGGGAGTAGAGCCTGGTTGACAATGGCTTGAGCTGGGACTTGACGGGGACCATAGCGACAGTTCGCAGTGAAATTCCTGTAGAGGTTGCAGTGAGCGCAGAATCGACAAGCCAAACCCGCTGGATGGTGATAAGAACACGTCGGGCAGAGGGGGTGAGGGCCTGTGTATGCACGCTTCGCTGGCGGTGCATTGATCACTGGAGCTGAGCGCTGTGGCTGGTGCTGCTGGACTGGTACAGCCTGAAGAGGAGCAGCAGTGGTCGCGGCAGCACAGCTCTTATTGCTGGAGCTGTTGTTTTTCTTCCTTCTTCTTGAAGGCTTGGAGGTTTGAGCAGTGGTGTTGTCGGTGGATGCTGTTGTGGCTTGATGCAGAGACTTGGTTTGCTTATCCCAAAACCCAGACTTCACCCGCTTGTCGTTGATCTCAGCGGCAAGTAGGTAAGTCTCCTCGATTGATGCTGGCTTAGAAGCTTGAACAAAATCCGCTACACGGTCTGGTAGAGCACGGATATACTTCTTGATGGTCATTTCTGGAGTCTTGACCTGATCGGGACAGATAATGCTTACCTGCTTGAAGCGAGCAGTGAGACCAGCGTTGTCTCCTTCCTTTTGCTTGATAACCCAAAATTCATCCTCTAGCTTTTGGCGTTCATGAGGAGGACATAACTCATCGATCATAATTGCCTTCAGTTCCTCCCACGTCAGCTCATAAGCTGCGTCATTCCCACGCTTGTTTCCTTCAGCAGTCCACCAGTCCAAAGCACGAGACTGGAAGACGCCAGTAGCATTGAGGGTGCGGAGATTTTCGGGGCATCCGCTTTGTCGGAGGGTGACTTCAACCGAGTCGAACCAATGAAACATGGCTGTGGGGCCATCCTCACCGGTGAACTCCTTTGGTCCACACGCTTTGAACTGCTTGAAGCTATAAGCAGTCTTGTTGGAATCTTTCGGAGGATCAGCATGAGACACCTCAGATGACTTGCTAGCGTTTTCATACACCTCGCTTACGGCTTTCGCCACAGACTTGGAGATGATAGCAGTGAGACGTCGGTCTCTCTTCTCCTGATGGGTAAGACATTGGCGTGATCCAGATGACGACATGGTCTGCAATAGACATCGCCACAGGACTAATCACATTGAAATCGAATCTCACCTCACACGTCTAGATTACTAAAACTTAGGAACACGTCGAAACACATATCACATAAACACATAATCACAAAATCACAGAATCCACATAACCACAGAAGCACGTAAGCAAGCAGGGCACATAATCACTTAAACACATACACATTTAACACAGAAGCAGTCAGAAAACAGAAACCTATCCTTCCAAGTCGAGTGTCGTTGTGTAGTATATCGAGGTAGCATCATATCGTATAGTCTAACTTAGCCGTATAGTATAGCATAATAATATCGTCTAGGTTGCGTCAACTGGAGAACGATTCGAGATAGGATAGAAATACAAGTCGCGTAAAATGATAGCAAAATCGAATAGCATCAGAAAACGTAACACATAAATAGGTAAAACATATGAAATCACATAAATCAACGAGTATACGTGTCGACTTGTCAAAATCGAAACACATAAAATCGGGAGATAGATCGTCTGCGGCTACTAGACATCGACTAGCCAAGGTAATTCGGCTATTCACAGTGGACTTGTCGTCCCTTTCGACTCTAGGAGTCGTGTTTCTGACTCGGTTCGCGGGCATTACGCACGCATTCCCTAGGTCATACTTGTGAGTTCAGGTCGTTGGAGTCCGTCGAATGCCTTGGTGAGATGATATAAAGTCTGGAACAATTGCCAAGGTTCGGGTTTCACCCCTAGCTTAGCAATTTCTTCCTTGTTTTGAGAAAATTTGGGGAAAATTTGCATCAAAATGCGGGTTTCAACCCTGGTTTGGTATAATTCTCCCTATTTATTAGCGAAAATAATGAGATACTCATAAATAATCGGTATAAATCAGGCAATCTAACCAGGAGTTTGCGGTTTTCACACCTAATCCCGTCTAGGCTGCTGACTTTGATTGGAGTTCGAGTGCAGTGATAGCGAAGAATAACACGAATAAGCACATAAACATGGTCTAATGGTTCCTAGCTATAGCCTAGGTCTCTAAGACAGCGACCCGGACTAGGTCGTGTCTAACCTAATTCCCTATAGTTATGGCTCTATTACCAATCTGTCACACCCCAACCGATGGCGGAATCATCGGGGCGTGGCACTGAGCGAAACAGATTGTCCAGAAGTTTCCACAACAACTATTATTATAAATTCAGTTAAGTGATACGTCCCATACCGTATCCCAAATAAATAAGCAAGTTATCATAGAATACAACTAAACAAATAGTACTGTTTCGACAACTCAGATTCAATTTATTACAAACCAAATGTTCAAATACTGCCCAGAGTCATTTAGACTCATCCGGACAAGATCTACAGACAACTAATGCCATAGATGCTTGATCGAACAACTCCAACGGCTCCATGGCTATTGTTTATTTGCTTCTAGAGACCCCTAGGTAGGCTACGACCTACAACTGCTAGATGGGCTCTAAAGCTTTATTATTGCCTCGCTTTCCTAGCAAGCTAACACCTTAAACACCTATCACATACGTTAAAATAAAGTCAATACACATAATGTACAGGTGAGCACACAAGTTTGATAATAGCATATAGAGTTCGAATAGTTTACGCATAACCAGGCACGTACACAGAGGAAAACGATGCATGTTAATTATCGACATGGGACCATCGGTACCAACGACTGCAGGTTGACTGTCCGAGACAGTTCGCAATACATGATTACCACCGTAATCCATGCAAGTAATTGTCCTTAACAACCCCCGTGTGAACGGGTGCTGAGTCCAAACTATAGTACTATGTTGCTAAGGCAGGTAGATAGCACTCCACGTGTAAACATAATAAACAACAATCATTTAGTCAAGTAGCACATGCAGTTCGGTTAGCGTTCAAATAGTTTGTGTTTGGTTGTGATTTTGATAGATAACGTATGTAACACCCAAAAGTGCTAAAAGCAAAAAGGGATCGAGTATACTCAGAGTGATTTGGTTATGGATTGAAGGGAGCGCTGAGAGTAGGTTAGCCTGAATAGTTCGATAGCATAACGATGAGTAACGCGGAAATGTAACGATGGATAATGGATCGATTGGGCCGGTCGATCGGACAACCGGTTCGACCGGACGGGTTGTTCGTTCGGCTTGAAAGTCCGTTTGAACAGTCCCATTCGATCGGCCGGTAGGCTCGATCGGCTGGTCCTTTCGAGTGGATTGTTTCTTCCTTTAGGAAGGATGTGTTTGTGTATGATGGTTTGAACCTTTGAAGTTTTTGCAGCATTTTCAGGACACATTGAAGTATCCTTACCTTTCAAGTCGGTCGATCAAACGGTCCGTTCGATCGGTTAGCCCAACCGATCGGTTAGTCACCTCAGTGTGATCATTTGGCAGTGTGTCACTCGATCGGGTGACATGCTCGATCGGGTGGCACTCCAATGCTTTGAAAAATGGTTAAGTGTTGAAGCATAGTATCTCATGATCCGAAGAGTAATGTTACAAATCGGGTGGTAGGTTCGATCGAACATCACCTCGTCAATACCATACTTCATGAATATGTGAATAGTGTGGGCCATGTGTCAGCCGATCGGTTGACCCGGTCGATCGGCTGGGAAGTCCGTTCGGTTGGGCTGTTCGTTCGAACAGCCTAACCGTTCGGTCAGCTTTCCTGACCTGGTTGGCCTATCGTCTAACACTTGGCTGTTTTGATCACTTTGGTATGATTTTGAGGTATTTTGACAACGAGCTAAACCATAGAACTTAGGTTCTTACTTGTTTTACTGGTTTGGGCAGGAATCACCCAAGCCCGGCCAGTAAACTGTTTGGAACGGTAGTTTAACATTTGACCCACAATCGGTGAATCTCGTAGTTAGAATCCGAACCTTGAACCATGTGATAGTTTAGAATGATTTGTGAGTGGTTCAAGCTCCGTTTTCTACCGGTTTTAGAGTGTTGAGTGTAAAGAAGTTGAAAGATGGTTGGAAAATCCGTCTTTCAATCCTTTCCACCGTGAAATGTTAAGATCTTTGATAGATTTTAGTTTGTTTATGTGGAAATCGGCTAGATCTAAGCTATTCATGGTGGAATGATGCCAAAACATGATGTTCTTGAAGAACACCATGATGACATCACCCAAGAACACCTAGATCTTGGTGATTTCACGGTTTGAATCCAAGTTTTGAAAGATAGAAAGGTGTAGAATCATTAAATGAACAAGATCGTACAAGAACTAGAGTGAGAACTTACCGAATCGGAGAGAAATCTGAGAAATAGTGAAGAATAGGAGCTGGTCGGTCAGAGCTTTCCAAAAGTGGTAAAGATGACAATGACAGCCCTATTTATAGGCTTCCAAAAGAGGAAAGGCGCATCCGATCGGCTAGGGTTGCACTGATCGAATGGGCTGGCCGATCGAACAGGACTGTTCGATCGGTTGGCCTGTTCGATCAGGTTGCCCTTTTCGATTGGCACAACCTTTTGAGCGTTTCGCGACGATTTTTGATACTTCGATTTTGATGAACGATGATTTGAGCATGATAGAGTTCCTAATCAAATTACTTTTAATAGTAGTTGGGATTATATCTAACATATAAGCATCCTTACTTCATAATTTGGTTTCGATTTCGATTGAGTTCGATTATCCTTCGAGTTTCGATTTGATTTGATTGATTCACCACATACTACAACGTAAAGTAAACACGCACAAGTAACACATAAGGCACACACACACGTATAAAAGGTACCAAAATTCACGTGATTCGAGGTTCGAGTTCGATGATTGATTCGATTAGCTTGATTATTGATTGATTAACTTTATCGCATTGTTACTTCCTACTATTCAAAGTCGATTATCGGTTCGCAATTAGATTAACGTTCGATTCATTTTGATTATACAAAACTTACTCCACATAATACAAAAATTAAAATAGATTAATTCCAATAACAGTCAACATTTGACTTTGACTTTGACATTTGGAAAACACGGGGTGTTACAGCCTCCCCTTGTTTAGGGAATTTCGTCCCGAAATTAGACTGAGAGCCGTACATCACCGTGATTTTACCAATTTGATGCTTCAGCTCTATCTGAACAACTGCGGGTGCTTGGCCTTCATGTCGCTTTCGAGTTCCCAAGTGAACTCCGCGCCTCGTTTGCCTTCCCATCGGACCTTCACGATCGGAATACGAGAGCGTCTGAGTTGCTTGGTTTGGCGATCCATGATTTCGACGGGCTTTTCCATGAAGTGTAAAGTTTCGTTGACCTGAAGATCGTCAAGCGGTATGATCGCATCATGATCGGCTAAGCACTTTCGGAGGTTTGACACATGGAAAGTCAGGTGGACGTTACTAAGTTCCTCCGGTAAATCGAGTCTGTAGGCGACTTTTCCGATCCTTTCCAGAATTCTAAAAGGTCCAACATATCGAGGTGCCAGTTTCCCTTTCTTGCCGAATCGGACTACACCCTTCCAAGGTGATACCTTTAGGAGTACGTAGTCGTCAACTTCAAATTCAAGGGGCTTGCGTCTTTTATCGGCGTAACTTTTCTGTCTGTTCTGAGCTTTCACCAAGTTGTCTCTTATCTGATGGATTTTGTCAGTCGTTTCTTGTAGAATCTCGGGACCGGTTAACTGGGAATGACCGATCTCGTGCCACACAATAGGCGAACGACATCTTCTACCATATAAGGCCTCGAATGGTGCCATTTGGATGCTGGAATGATAGCTGTTGTTGTACGAGAATTCGACCAATGGCAGGTGTTTGCTCCAACTACCACGAAAATCAATAACACACGCACGGAGCATGTCTTCAAGAGTACGGATCGTTCTTTCAGTCTGTCCGTCGGTTTGTGGATGGAATGCAGTACTTAAGTTTAGCGACGTACCAAGGGCCGCTTGAAATGTTTCCCACAATCTCGAAGTAAACCGAGCATCACGGTCAGAGATGATGTCGCGAGGCGTACCATGATTACAAATGATCTCGTCGGTGTAGATTTGGGCTAGCTTGGCCACCTTATAGTCTTCTCGTATTGGCAAAAAGTGGGCTGATTTGGTCAGACGATCCACTATGACCCAAATACTGTCGTGACCTGATGGCGTGGTCGGAAGCTTAGTTACGAAATCCATAGCTATGCTCTCCCACTTCCATATAGGTATCGACGGTTGTTCGAGTAAGCCAGAAGGTCTTTGATGTTCAGCCTTAACTCTTGCACAGGTTAAGCAACTACCAACATAGAGAGCGATATACCGTTTCATTCCCGGCCACCAGTACTTGTAACGAAGGTCTTGGTACATTTTGTCAGCACCGGGATGAATGGAGTATCGGGATTTGTGGGCTTCAGTCATGATAATCTTTCTCAAATCGGTCCTCCTCGGGATCCAGATTCGGTCCAGATAGTAGAATATCCCATCGGATTTGCTTACAAGTTGGGCTCCATCATGATGAATCCTCTCCTTCTTCAATGTACGCTCGTTAAAGCAAACATGTTGAGCTTCACGGATGAGAGTTTCGAGGTTATGCTGCGCTTGAACATTTCGGACGCTGAGCACATAATTCTTTCTACTGAGCGCGTCTGCAACCACATTCGCCTTGCCTGGGTGATAACGAATCTCACAGTCGTAATCGTTGAGGAGTTCTACCCATCGGCGTTGGCGCATATTGAGTTCTCTCTGATCGAAGATATGTTGTAAACTCCTGTGATCGGTGAATATCGTACACTTGGTACCATATAGGTAGTGTCGCCAAATCTTTAATGCAAAGATAACTGCGCCTAGCTCGAGGTCATGGGTGGTATAGTTCTTCTCGTGGATCTTGAGCTGTCGAGATGTGTAAGCTATAACCTTGTCTCGTTGCATGAGGACACAGCCAAGACCAAGGTTTGAAGCATCACAATAGACAACGAAGTCGTCGCTTCCGTCGGGCAGCGTAAGAATCGGTGCGTTGCACAGCATATGTTTGAGGGTTTGAAAGGCAGTCTCTTGCGCGTTTCCCCACACAAAAGGCTTGTCTTTATGGGTAAGAGCGGTAAGCGGCACAACGATTTTGGAGAATCCTTCGATAAATCGTCGATAATAGCCAGCTAGTCCGAGAAAAGAACGAACTTCAGACGGGTTCTTAGGCGTAATCCAACTTTTAACTGCTTCAATCTTCGCGGGATCGACGTGTATACCCTGACTATTCACGATGTGACCCAGAAATTGAACCTCCTCCAGCCAGAATTCACACTTGGAGAACTTGGCGTAGAGTTGATTCCCCTGAAGTAACTCGAGAACCAAACGTAGATGTTGCGCGTGTTCGGTCTTCGACTTGGAATAGATCAGGACATCTTCAATGAACATGATGACGAAACGGTCTAAGAAGGGCTTACACACGCGATTCATCAGATCCATGAAAACCGCGGGTGCATTAGTTAGACCAAAAGGCATAACAACGAATTCGTAATGGCCTTAACGGGTTCGAACTGATGACAGCCTGAGCGTAGATCGATCTTCGAGAAACACTGGGCACCTTGCAGCTGATCAAATAAGTCGTCGATTCGGGGCAAGGGGTATCGGTTCTTGATGGTTAGCTTATTCAGCTCCCGATAGTCGATGCACATCCGGAACGACCCATCCTTCTTTTTGACGAAAAGGACTGGCGCGCCCCAAGGAGAAGTGCTCGGGCGAATAAAGCCTTTTTCAAGTAATTCCTGGAGTTGGTTCGATAGCTCTGGCATTTCGGATGGAGCGAGTCGGTACGGGGCTTTGGCAACAGGAGTAGCTCCAGGAATGAGGTCGATGCGAAAGTCGATATCACGACATGGAGGTAATCCAGGGAGATCGTCAGGGAACACCTGAGGAAACTCACGGACCACTGGAACATCTTTGACTTCAACTTTCTTTTTCTTTTCCTTCTCTGCTACTACAATGTTGGCCAAGAAGGCTCGATATTCCTTGCGGAGATACTTGCTGGCTTGAATACACGACATGAGTTTGAGACCTTTCGAAGCAGTTTCACCATACACGCATAGAAGATCACCATTGGCGAGCAAGAATTGAATCATCTTATCGAAACACACAACTTCAGCATGGTTTTCGCGAAGAAAGTCCATGCCTACTATGACGTCGAAACTTCCGAGTTGCATTGGAATAAGGTCGATTGGGAAGATGTGATTGTTGAGCTCGAGAGTACAATCACGGAGTACAGAATTTACGGCGACGGTTCTTCCAGTAGCGACTTCGACTTCGAATGACGACGAAAGATAGGAGCGCTTATGACTAAGGAGCTTCTCGAATTCAAACGACACGAAGCAGTTATCGGCTCCAGTATCAAACAAACATGATGCATATATACCATTCACAAGGAACGTACCATTGACCACATTGTTGTCAGCTTGAGCCTGACGGGCGTTGATGTTGAAGGTTCTGGCATGGGCTGCTTGCTGCTGTTGCTGAGGCTGCTGTTGTTGTTGCTGCTGGGGCTACTGGGGCTCTTGCTTGACTACCCTGTTCGGGCACCGGTTTGCAAAGTGGTTAGGGTCACCACATGCAAAGCAGACTCGAGCATTGACTACTGGTGCTTGAGCTGCTGGTTGGCCTTGCGGGGCAGGGAGTAGAGCCTGGTTGACAATGGCTTGAGCTGGGGCTTGACGGGGACCATAGCGACAGTTCGCAGTGAAATACCCGTAGAGGTTGCAGTGAGCGCAAAATCGATAAGCCAAACCCGCTGGATGGTGATAAGAACACGTCGGGCAGAGGGGGTGAGGGCCTGTGTATGCACGCTTCGCTGGCGGTGCATTGATCACTGGAGCTGAGCGCTGTGGCTGGTGCTGCTGGACTGGTACAGCCTGAAGAGGAGCAGTAGTGGTCGCGGCAGCACAGCTCTTGTTGCTGGAGCTGTTGTTTTTCTTCCTTCTTCTTGAAGGCTTGGAGGTTTGAGCAGTGGTGTTGTCGGTGGATGCTGTTGTGGCTTGATGCAGAGACTTGGTTTGCTTATCCCAAAACCCAGACTTCACCCGCTTGTCGTTGATCTCAGCGGCAAGTAGGTAAGTCTCCTCGATTGATGCTGGCTTAGAAGCTTGAACAAAATCCGCTACATAGTCTGGTAGAGCACGGATATACTTCTTGATGGTCATTTCTGGAGTCTTGACCTGATCGGGACAGATAATGCTTAACTGCTTGAAGCGAGCAGTGAGACCAGCGTTGTCTCCTTCCTTTTGCTTGATAACCCAAAATTCATCCTCTAGCTTTTGGCGTTCATGAGGAGGACATAACTCATCGATCATAATTGCCTTCAGTTCCTCCCACGTCAGCTCATAAGCTGCGTCATTCCCACGCTTGTTTCGTTCAGCAGTCCCCCAGTCCAAAGCACGAGACTGGAAGACGCAAGTAGCATTGAGGGTGCGGAGATTTTCGGGGCATCCGCTTTGTCGGAGGGTGACTTCAACCGAGTCGAACCAATGAAACATGGCTGTGGGGCCATCCTCACCGGTGAACTCCTTTGGTCCACACGCTTTGAACTGCTTGAAGCTAAAAGCAGTCTTGTTGGAATCTTTCGGAGGATCAACATGAGACACCTCAGACGACTTGCTAGCGTTTTCATACACCTCGCTTACGGCTTTCGCCACAGACTTGGAGATGATAGCAGCGAGACGTCGGTCTCTCTTCTCCTGACGGGTATGACGTTGGCGTGATCTAGATGACGACATGGTCTGCAATAGACATCGCCACAGGACTAATCACAATGAAATCGAATCTCACCTCACACGTCTAGATTACTAAAGCTTAGGAACACGTCGAAACACATATCACATAAACACATAATCACAAAAGCACAGAATCCACATAATCACAGAAGCACGTAAGCAAGCAGGGCACATAATCACTTAAACACATACACATTTAACACAGAAGCAGTCAGAAAACAGAAACCTATCCTTCCAAGTCGAGTGTTGTTGTGTAGTATATCGAGGTAGCATCATATCGTATAGTCTAACTTAGACGTATAGTATAGCATAATAATATCTTCTAGGTTGCGTCAACTGGAGAACGATTCGAGATAGGATAGAAATACAAGTCGCGTAAAATGATAGCAAAATCGAATAGCATCAGAAAATGTAACACATAAACAGGTAAAACACATGAAATCACGTAAATCAACGAGTATACGTGTCGACTTGTCAAAATCGAAACACATAAAATCGGGAGATAGATCGTCTGCGGCTACTAGACATCGACTAGCCAAGGTAATTCGGCTATTCACAGTGGACTTGTCTTCCCTTTCGACTCTAGGAGTCGTGTTTCTGACTCGGTTCGCGGGCATTACGCACACATTCCCTAGGTCATACTTGTGAGTTCAGGTCGTTGGAGTCCGTCGAATGCCTTGGTGAGATGATATAAAGTCTGGAACAATTGCCAAGGTTAGGGTTTCACCCCTATCTTAGCAATTTCTTCCTTGTTTTGAGAAAATTTGGGGAAAATTTGCATCAAAATGCGGGTTTCAACCCTGGTTTGGTATAATTCTCCCTGTTTATTAGCGAAAATAATGAGATACTCATAAATAATCGGTATAAATCAGGCAATCTAACCAGGAGTTTGCGGTTTAAACACCTAATCCCGTCTAGGCTGCTGACTTTGATTGGAGTTCGAGTGCAGTGATAGCGAAGAATAACACGAATAAGCACATAAACTTGGTCTAATGGTTCCTAGCTATAGTCTAGGTCTCTAAGATAGCGACCCGGACTAGGTCGTGTCTAACTTAATTCCCTATAGTTATGGCTCTGATACCAATCTGTCACACCCCAACCGATGGCGGAATCATCGGGGCGCGGCACTGAGCGAAACAGATTGTCCAGAAGTTTCCACAACAACTATTATTATAAATTCAGTTAAGTGATACGTCCCATACCGTATCCCAAATAAATAAACAAGTTATCATAGAATACAACTAAACAAATAGTACTGTTTCGACAACTCAGATTCAATTTATTACAAACCAAATGTTCAAATACTGCCTAGAGTCATTTAGACTCATCCGGACAAGATCTACAGACAACTAATGCCATAGATGCTTGATCGAACAACTCCAACGGCTCCATGGCTATTGTTTATTTGCTTCTAGAGACCCCTAGGTAGGCTACGACCTACAACTGCTAGATGGGCTCTAAAGCTTTATTATTGCCTCGCTTTCCTAGCAAGCTAACACCTTAAACACCTGTCACATACGTTAAAATAAAGTCAATGCACATAATGTAAAGGTGAGCACACAAGTTTGATAATAGCATATAGAGTTCGAATAGTTTACGCATAACCAGGCACGTACACAGAGGAAAACGATGCATGTTAATTATCGACATGGGACCATCGGTACCAACGACTGTGGGTTGACTGTCCGAGACAGTTCGCAATACATGATTACCACCGTAATCCATGCAAGTAATTGTCCTTAACAACCCCCGTGTGAACGGGTGCTGAGTCCAAACTATAGTACTATGTTGCTAAGGCAGGTAGATAGCACTCCACGTGTAAACATAATAAACAGCAATCATTTAATCAAGTAGCACATGCAGTTCGGTTAGCGTTCAAATAGTTTGTGTTTGGTTGTGATTTTGATAGATAACGTATGTAACACCCAAAAGTGCTAAAAGCAAAAAGGGATCGAGTATACTCAGAGTGATTTGGTTATGGATTGAAGGGAGCGCTGAGAGTAGGTTAGCCTGAATAGTTCGATAGCATAACGATGAGTAACGCGGAAATGCAACGCTGGATAATGGATCGATTGGGCCGGTCGATCGGACAACTGGTTCGACCGGACGGGCTGTTCGTTCGGCTTGAAAGTCCGTTTGAACAATCCCATTCGATCGGCCGGTAGGCTCGATCGGCTGGTCCTTTTGAGTGGATTGTTTCTTCCTTTAGGAAGGATGTGTTTGTGTATGATGGTTTGAACCTTTGAAGTTTTTGCAGCATTTTCAGGACACATTGAAGTATCCTTACCTTTCAAGTCGGTCGATCGAACGGTCCGTTCGATCGGTTAGCCCAACCGATCGGTTAGTCACCTCAGTGTGATCATTTGGCAGTGTGTCACTCGATCGGGTGACATGCTCGATCGGGTGGCACTCCAATGCTTTGAAAAATGGTTAAGTGTTGAAGCATAGTATCTCATGATCCGAAGAGTAATGTTACAAATCGGGTGGTAGGTTCGATCGAACATCACCTCGTCAATACCATACTTCATGAATATGTGAATAGTGTGGGCCATGTGTCAGCCGATCGGTTGACCCGGTCGATCGGCTGGGAAGTCCGTTCGGTTGGGCTGTTCGTTCGAACAGCCTAACCGTTCGGTCAGCTTTCCTGACCTGGTTGGCCTATCGTCTAACACTTGGCTGTTTTGATCACTTTGGTATGATTTTGAGGTATTTTGACAACGAGCTAAACCATAGAACTTTGGTTCTTACTTGTTTTACTGGTTTGGGCAGGAATCACCCAAGCCCGGCCAGTAAACTGTTCGGAACGGTAGTTTAACATTTGACCCGAAATCAGTGAATCTCGTAGTTAGAATCCGAACCTTGAACCATGTGATAGTTTAGAATGATTTGTGAGTGGTTCAAGCTCCGTTTTCTACCGGTTTTAGAGTGTTGAGTGTAAAAGAGTTGAAAGATGGTTGGAAAATCCGTCTTTCAATCCTTTCCACCGTGAAATGTTAAGATCCTTGATAGATTTTAGTTTGTTTATGTGGAAATCGGCTAGATCTAAGCTAATCATGGTGGAATGATGCCAAAACATGATGTTCTTGAAGAACACCATGATGACATCACCCAAGAACACCTAGATCTTGGTGATTTCACGGTTAGAATCCAAGTTTTGAAAGATAGAAAGGTGTAGAATCATTAAATGAACAAGATCGTACAAGAACTAGAGTGAGAACTTACCGAATCAGAGAGAAATCTGAGAAATAGTGAAGAATAGGAGCTGGTCGGTCAGAGCTTTCCAAAAGTGGTAAAGATGACAATGACAGCCCTATTTATAGGCTTCCAAAAGAGGAAAGGCGCATCCGATTGGCCAGGGTTGCACTGATCGAATGGGCTGGCCGATCGAACAGGACTGTTCGATCGGTTGGCCTGTTCGATCAGGTTGGCCTGTTCGATTGGCACAACCTTTTGAGCGTTTCGCGACGATTTTTGATACTTCGATTTTGATGAACGATGATTTGAGCATGATAGAGTTCCTAATCAAATTACTTTTAATAGTAGTTGGGATTATATCTAACATATAAGCATCCTTACTTCATAATTTGGTTTCGATTTCGATTGAGTTCGATTATCCTTCGAGTTTCGATTTGATTTGATTGATTCACCACATACTACAACGTAAAGTAAACAAGCACAAGTAACACATAAGGCACACACACACGTATAAAAGGTACCAAAATTCACGTGATTCGAGGTTCGAGTTCGATGATTGATTCGATTAGCTTGATTATTGATTGATTAACTTTATCGCATTGTTACTTCCTACTATTCAAAGTCGATTATCGGTTCGCAATTAGATTAACGTTCGATTCATTTTGATTATACAACACTTACTTCACATAATACAAAAATTAAAATAGATTAATTCCAATAACAGTCAACATTAGACTTTGACTTTGACATTTGGAAAACACGGGGTGTTACAAGTATGGATAAGTGAGTTTAAGAGGGGTGATTTTGGTTGTAACAATAAGTCTTTGAATGATTATAATATGCGCATAATAATATATCAACCCCTCTTAAGAGCTTAAAGGTAATCAGAAGTAATGATAGTAATGGAATGTTTAGGATGGCTCATAGTGAACAAAATGAAAGATAGCGTATGATGTATGAGTAGTATAAAATAAATCGATTTGTTTCGATTAGCAAATATATGAATGTAACATGTTTCTGTAGGAAGTTAGAAACAAGCCGCAGACTTAGGCTTGTACGATTAATAATCGTATACAATTCGAATAAAATTCGATGAATGAAACGCTAGTGATGATATGTGCTAAGTGCTAGTATTGTTGGTGCAGTCATCTGTCGTCTTCGTCTTATGTCGAGTCTCGAGATCGTTGCAGATTGGATTGGACATGAAATTCAAGTATATTGAAGGCTGGCCGTTTGAAAGGTTTCCTGGCCGTTTGAGTCAAAGGGTTCCGTTTGAAAGCCTGGTCGTTTGAACATTACCCGGCCGTTTGAAGCATGTTTCAAACGGTCAGGGATTTCTATATAAAGGCTTCAAACGGATTCATTTGTAATGTATGTGTAATTCGATACCGAGGTGCTGCCGGTATTTCCTCTCGTTGTAGACAATTGATTATTGAATGAAAAGAGGATTATAGTGATTTTCTAGCTGTTTACAAGTTCGTTTCTTAGTTTCCGCCTCTGAAACGGATTAGAGCTCTTCAGATTGACTCAATTAGGTCGGAATACGATCCTTCAATTGGTATCAGAGCTCAGGACGAGGAGTTCTTGCCATATTCAGCCTGAAAATCTGGTTTTCTACACCTTCTGTTTCAAAATTGATACTGTTCACGGTCAAAATCAGCTCAAAACTTCACACTATGTTCGGAATTGACAATTGACAAAGCCTTGAAAGTTTTAGCTTAAAATTCAAAGTAAAAATGATGAAAATCAACTGAATACTGGTGTCCATTTGAACGAGTACAGTGCCTCTCAGACCGTTTGAAGTTTGGATTCCATCGTTTGAAACTGCTCAGACCGTTTGAAGTTTAGAACCCATCGTTTGAAAATTAGTGTCCAATCGTTTGAAATTGGTCCTGTCGTTTGAAAGTACCATCCGTTTGAACCTATCGTTTGAACCAGATCTGTCCGTTTGAAAAGTAGTTCTGTCGTTTGAAATTACTCCAGACTGTTTGAAAATTTCTTGACCGTTTGAATTACATCCTGTCGTTTGAACTTTTTCTGACCGTTTGAAGTTGTGGTTGTTTGAAAAAGTATTCTGTTTATCATGGATTCTGAGTTTTATAACGCTTTTGCAACACCGATGTCAGTGACTCAAAGTGCTATGATTGAAAATGAAACCGGGACGTCTCATAAGCCACCCAAACTCATGGATATTGATGACTATAATGTGTGGTCTGAACGCTTTGGAAATTGGGTAGAAGCTTATCATCTAGATGCGTGGGAACACACTGAAGAACCGTATGTTAAGCCCACAAAGAACGATGTTGTGAATGGTACTCGATTAATACTTAGAGAGATGAGTACTGCAGATAAAAAGAAATATCGAGATGAGAAATTGATGGTGAGTCTGCTTCAGCAAGCGATAAAAGAAGATATCTTGATACTGCTTCAACATGACGGAACTGCATATTCTATGTGGACAGAATTGGAAGCTAAGTTTACGGGAAGTGATGATATGTTAAAGAACAAAATGTCTCTCATGAAGAAAGAATTTGATTTGTTTCGGGGATTGAAAAATGAAAACACCAAGCAAATTATTGATAGATATTGTAACTTGGTGAGAAATATGACAAAGTTAGGTATTAAGAAAGATACTGATGAGTTGATTGAAAAACTTGCAGATGCGCTTCCATATGAAACATGGGGAACATTTTTGATGATGCTGAGGTCCAACAAAGCAGAATATAAAAAGATGACGCTAGGAGACTTCATAAAGCATCTGGAAGCTCAAGAGATGGAGCAGAGAAAGATCGCTAGGATGAATAACTACGATGGAGAACAGGATATCAGTCTGTACTACAAGCATGGTGTTACTGATTCAACAAAGTATTCTCCTAAGATCGAAACTGCTTACAGTGGTAAAGATTCTCCTGAAAGACATCTCAAAGATCAAGCAACAGCACAAGATTTTCATCTTTCGATCCTAACATCTCTGTAACAAAGAATGATAGAAAACTTCAGTGTAACATTGTGTTAAGCCTTGAAAATGATCAAGACTACACTGAAGATATTGCAAAAAATCAAATGTCTTTGTTAGGGATGATTTTAGAGTCTTATAGTTGCTTTGTTGCAGGAAAGATCGGTAATCCAATGCTCACGAAAGAGGATTACGATCAAATTGATGTTGAGGAAATGGAATTGATGGATATAAAATGGTGTATGGCGAGTGTGATGAGACGTGCTGAAAAGTTTAAACAAATTACAGGCCGTGATGATTTTCGTGATGCAAACGTTTCAGCTTTGGGTTTTGATAAATCTAAAGTTACGTGTTTTCGTTGCAGGGAGAAGGGGCATTTCAAGAGGGAGTGCAAAAACCGTGAAGCTACCGGAGCTCAGAATCCTTTTGGAAACAACGATTATCACAAGAAGTCCATCTATCATCAAATCACACCACCAGCACAACAACAGGCACAAACAGCTAATGGGAGAGATGTGATTGATAGAAAGGCATGTGTTGTTAGTCAGGGAAAATATGATAATTTTACCTGGGAAAAGTATCTTCCAAAAGATAGCAGAGTGTGTTTGGCTGAACAAGATGATGAGAAGTTGGCTGAAGGTTTTACTTGGGATGATTTTTGTCCGGATAAAGATCTCATGGTCAAAGAGATGTCCAAAAACACTTCTCATGCTTTCTTTGCTAATGCTTATGATTTGAAATGTGCAGAAAGATGCAGAAAAGTCATGGAAGCTGCTGAAGAAAGACGAAGAAAGAACAGAGAAGAGGAAGAAGAGGAAGAGAGATTAAAGGCCGAAGCGAAAGCTGAGAAAATGAGACGAGCTGAGTTTTTGCAACCAAGCAGAAATGTCAAAGAAGTGCCAGAATTTGAAGTGAAGATTGAAGCCGAACAAGTCCAAGTATCAGAAAAGTGCATAAATTGTGATTCTTTAATCAAACAGAATAATGAGTTGTTGCACAATATTCACAAGTTGAAAGAATCGTATGATACTATGAACAGAGAAATCAATAAATATACACATTCTGATGGTGAACAAGCTGAAGCTATGAATACTTTGAAGATAGCTTATCCGAGACAGCTTGATACGGCGAACTTTAACATAAAGAAATGTGCAGATCTCGAGCTTGAGTTGGCAACACAAAAGATAGAAACTGAGAAAATTAAGAAATTATTAGATAGTTACTCATGTTCTACTTTTGTGGTTGACAGGATTTATCCGGTGATGAAAGATTTGAAGACATTCAAAGAAAAGCAGACATCGGATGAAGAAAAGTTGAAAGCTTCTGGTAAGAAACCGAGTATATCCTACAATAGATGTCCGCCCCCGGTCGAAAATGGATATTCACCTCGAAATCCAAATTCAGAAAGGGTCAATAAAGCGATCAATTTGAAATGGGAGTCTGGGTCGTCGAATAACTTACCAGAAAGTATTGATGTCACATATACGTCATCAGACACTGATCATGAGTTAAAGTTGATAAAAAGTATGGTCGATCAGGTGTTAGACACAGATGACAATGAGGAATCAAAATCGAAGTCAAAACCCGAGTCAAAGTATGGGTCCAGTGCGTCAAAGCCAACAAATAAAAAGGACAAACGGGTTTATGATAAAGAATTTTTACTTTCGAAGTCTAATTTGAATAATGAATCGGTCAAAGTGGCGTATACTTTGAAAGGTTCTGACAAATTATATTCTGATGAGAATTTTCCAATAAGAAGTGTCAGATCTGAAATGATTCAAAAGGTTTTCAAAATAACAGAAATTAATATTTCTGAAATAAAAAATTTAAATCTTTCCGGAAAACCTAAACAATACACTTCAAGAGTTCAACAAAAAATTAACAAGAAAATGGGTTACAATTGTGGTTATAGTTTCCAAAAGAAACCAAACCATAATCGTAATTTCAAAAAGAAAGGATTAGGTTTTGTTCCACCGAAAAACTATAAAAATGAAAAAAATGTATAAACCAAAAACTGTGTTTGTTTCAGGAAAAACGTCGGAAGCTGAAAAACAACAATCATTTAGAAGACAGACAAATCAGGAATTCCTTGCCAAGAAGCAAGAAGAACTGAAGAAGAATGAAGTTCCGAAGAAGATTGAGAAGAGAACGTGTTTTCAGTGCAAGATTGTAGGTCATGTGGCGAAGGATTGTCCAAAGACATTCAAGCCAAAACAGGAAGTTTCTGTAAAAATGAAAGAGAAAGTAGTTGAAAAGACTGAACTGTCAACCCGGAAGTTTACTGGCTTTGAAAATTCAACTTTTGAGAAAGGAGAATGTTCAAAGAGTGCTTCAAAAAGGAAAGATAATATGTCAAATCAAAAATGGGTTGTGAAAGGTTCAGGTAATAGTTCTGGTGATGAATCTGATTCCATAAAATCAGAGGAGCCACGTGTTGAGATAAAGATTGAAAGGAAAGTTCCAACCATGAACGATGAAAATTTTCCACCG
Organism: Helianthus annuus; assembly: GCF_002127325.2. NCBI lineage: Eukaryota > Viridiplantae > Streptophyta > Magnoliopsida > Asterales > Asteraceae > Helianthus > Helianthus annuus. The sequence goes on from NC_035439.2 coordinate 4,396,523, forward strand.
TTGTGTGCTGAAAATTTTATGAAAAAAGTTGGAAAAGTTGAAATTTCAAATCAATTTTATTCTGACAAGAAGAAATTTGATGTTGAAAAGACTTTCAATGGAAATGTGAAACGTATCTTTGGACAAATGGTCAACGGTAAGGCCAAAAGTATCGAAGATTTTTATGCTTCCAAAGGATGTGTTTACAAGTCTGTTGAAAGAAAAGATGAAAAAGATGTAGTTACACCCAAGGAAGGTCAGGCTTGGGTGGATATATTTTTCAAAGAATAAAAACCTGACTTGCCGGAGATCCCAAGATGGTATCGTGGATCATGAATCGGCATCTTTCTAAATTTGTTTTTGAAGTTTTGCATGACTTGCCGGAACTCCCAGGTTTGTAAGCGAGGAGTAGGAATCGGCATCTTGAGAATTCAACCAAAAGATGGTAATTGGTTGAAAAACAGGTTTGAAAAGCTTAATTGCTAAATCTACAAATGGTTGTATGTTTGTGGTTGTTATAAATGGTTCAGAATGAAAACTTGTTGATCGTACAAGGGGTTAAACCAAGGTCATTAAATTGAACTTGAGTTAACTATTATTCAGAAGATTGGTAAAACAATATGATGATTTTGCCCCATTCTTACAAAAGGTAAAAACAACTAAACTCATTTTCCGGAAAAACCATTATGATTAAAACAAACTTAAGTGTTTTGAAATCATTATGGAAAATAGTTTTGTTGAGAGGGGGAGTTCTGATTGTTTATGCCAAGCGAATGGCAAATTGAAGCAATTCGATATCAGTTGTCATGTTTTGTATAGTTTGTTTTCAATTTTCATTAGATGTATTTGAATTTTAGGGGGAGTAAGAATTTTTAGAAAATCCAAAAACATCAGAAAATTTGAAAAAGACAAAAACATGATAAAGCTGAAAAATGAGTTTTTGTTGCATAAAAGAGGAAATGATAGTACATCAGTGGACTATCACAACATGCTAAAGAATTGGAAAGTTTAAAAGTGATAAACAATCTTACTGCGGATGTTTCAGTAGGTTTTTGCACATTTAGTAAACTGTAACGAGATATAAACCTAAAATCAAACTTGATTATTCTGTGGGTTAACAAAACTGCTTGGATATATAGGTAACCCCTGAAATCTTGTTTGAAAGGTCCCGTATTCTGAGATACTAGGTCTTTATACTCAGTGATATCTGGGGTATTATCCCGGGACTTCTGCTGTATGGAAATACTGACCTAGTCCCCGGATAATGCTTTTCGCAAAATGCTTGAAACATAGCATCGCCCTCAGCAAGCTGACGAAACAATAAAATTGATAGTCGCTGCTGTTGTAACAAAAGATCCTCTAAAGGGGACCCACCAAAAGTCGAGTCGTCATCTCTCTGCTGAACGGAAGTTCTGACCTGAGCTCTCACGGTTTCGCACCTAACCCCTATACAGATATCAGCTGTGGTATACTCACCTGTAAGACTGAATATTGGGATCTGGATACGGGAGTATATTCAAGTAGTGGGACACACAGATAAGTTTAAGTTCTTAAAACATTAATATCGTATCTCGGAACAGTTGAAATCTGTGTGAAAATTTAAGTGGACAAACATACTGACAATCTAGGTAAATTGTTTAGAACTGAGGATGTTTAAAGCTTAACGGTGTTTGTGATATGTCTCAAAATCTGATATGATCCTCTTGCACGAACTCACAAAAATATTGTTTGTAAATATTTCATTTCTGCATTTGCTTTCTTTAAAAAATCTCAAAAAGATTTTAGGTGTGTTTTAGCAAAAGTTTGAAAAATTCAAAAAGATTTTCGACAAACTGGTGTTGGAGAGTTGATGTTCAAAATTCGAAGTGCTGAACATGAAGAACAGGTTTGGGAGAGAGTATGTGATGTTGTTAAATTTGTTTGAAAAAGACAGTAATTGATCTTGAATGCATAATCATTATTGTAGTTTATCAACATAGTTTCTGAATTGTTGAAAAGCTATAATCTTTGATGAAAGTTATATTTGGGTAGAGATTGTGCAGATTTTTGTGAATTCCAGACTTCGATCCCAGCAGATTGATAGGGGGAGTCTGAAGACTAAAGTTGAAAAAGCAGTTAGAGCCAGACTACGATCCTAAAGCTGATGATGTTGATGATCTGAAGAAATGCCAGCATATCGCAAGGGGGAGTCTGAAGACATGAAAGAAAAGACTGAGAGTGAAGCTCAGAGACAGATCAAGACTGAAGATTGTGAAGACTCGACACTTAAGACTCGTCAACATCTGAGGGGGAGTCTGTTGGTGCAGTCATCTATCGTCTTCGTCTTATGTCGAGTCTCGAGATCGTTGCAGATTGGATTGGACATGAAATTCAAGTATATTGAAGGCTGGCCGTTTGAAAGGTTTCCTGGCCGTTTGAGTCAGAGGGTTCCGTTTGAAAGCCTGGTCGTTTGAACATTACCCGGCCGTTTGAAGCATGTTTCAAACGGTCAGGGATTTCTATATAAAGGCTTCAAACGGATTCATTTGTAATGTATGTGTAATTCGATACCGAGGTGCTGCCGGTATTTCCTCTCATTGTAGACAATTGATTATTGAATGAAAAGAGGATTATAGTGATTTTCTAGCTGTTTACAAGTTCGTTTCTTAGTTTCCGCCTCTGAAACGGATTATTGAATGGCATAAGTAAGTAGGATTTATTGGTTAAGTGGGTTATTTCACTAACAACCAAGTTACCTAACTTGGTTAGATAGTGTTGGCTATAGATTGAGAGTGGAAAACAAATGGGCCATCTATGTTTAATTAACAATCATGAGGGACTAATGTGGGTTAAAAGGAAAGTTGGGATATTATAAGAAAATAACAACATACACAAACACACATTCGTGTGTGTTCCAGATCGATCAGAAGCCCCCAAAGGAGCCAAACCCTAGCTCAAGCTTATTTGCTCAAATTGAAAGGGGAATTCAACCCAAATCTAATGCATGTACCCGAATTCTTAGTCATCTAGCCCTAAAAATCACTTGGAAAGTTGTAATTTTTGATTTGGTGATTTTGATATGAAGTGGGTTTTGATCAATCCACGAATTTGTATGAAATTGAGCATGAGAATGTATTAATATCATGATATAGAGCATAGATTACACATGGTTTAGGTTAATTAGATGATTAGAGATGAAACCCACTTGTGGTAGTGTCAGTTAAGGATGAAGAATTGGATATTTCAAAAATACTTTTACGCTCTCCATGCGCATCGCCGGTAGTAAAAGTTATTGTTAGATGCGTAGGTGGTTGAAATCCAATTGGTAGTAGAACTTGGTGGTTTTGTTTTTTTTGTTGGCTGCTTAGTGAAATAAACAAATTTGTTTTTGTTTGATATTGGATTTGAGACAAATGATCTTTTGCAGTTTGATTTTGTTAAAAGTTATGCTTTTTGGGTGTTAATGCTAAGGTTTAATATTGGGTAAATAATCTATACTATATAATAAAAGAAATTTGTTTTAGGACACTTGTCATTCTCTGATTTAATTGATTAAAATTATTAATAATATACTACTAATAATAATATTTAATCTAATCTAATCTAATACAAATTCTTATTATTAATTCAATAACCTATTGTTAAACTAAAACTTCAATAGAATCTTAAATCCTAGCTAAACAAGTTTCGAAATTCATAATAATATTAATATGTTAGACTAAATATATTATTGATATATATATAAAATATATTATTGATATATATAACTAAAATTATAATCAATAATATTAATAATAGGTTTAGAATCAAATACAAAGATTAAAAAAATAAGAAGTCGTACAAAGGGTATCAAATAGACTCTGATTGACCTCATTCAACTGACATTAGAGCCGTCTTATCGAACTCTACGACATTAATTAATATGTACGAGTTGATGGGTTACATTTATATTAACTCATTTATGTCAATATAGTATGTAAATATCTCTGTCTTTGTTTTGCATTTACATGAAATATCTATACTATATAATTTAAATTGTTCAACCCGTGTAACACACGGGGAACTAACCTAGTACTATTTTAACTACAACCACCATTCGTGTAATCAACTAAAAAATTAAAATAACAAAAACAAAAATAAGAATAAATTGTTAAAATCGTCCATGATGTTTAGGCATATTTGACAGTTTCATCCAAAACAACTTTTTTGTACCATATTGCTTTTCAGTTTTGGCATTTTTTTGTTTTTTTCATCCAAACCTCTAACCTGTTTAACCAGGGACAATTTTGACAATTTATGTTTTTTTTCACATAAATATATTTAAAAACAATTACTTTAATTAATACAAATAAAACAATTCTTTTTTAACATATATATATATATATATATATAGGGAGCCGCTAGAATGAAAACCACCCCGAGTTGTAAGAACCGCGAGAACTACACCCCACGGAGCGCCGTTCGCCATGATTTTTTTTTACAAGTAGATGTGTATATTATAAACACAGCCGTAAAAAATCATGGCGAACGGCGCTCCGTGGGGTGTAGTTTTTTACACCACAAGTTTGGTGGAAAAAAAAAAGAAAAAAGAAAAAAAATTAAAAAACACCAAACTTGTGGTGTAAAAAACTACACCCCACGGAGCGCCGTTCGCCATGGTTTTTTACGGCTGTGTTTATAATACACACATCTACTTGTAAAAAAAATCATGGCGAACGGCGCTCCGTGGGGTGTAGTTCTCGCGGTTCTTACAACTCGGGGTGGTTCTCATTCTAGCAGCCCCCTATATATATATATATATATATATATATATATATATATATAGGGAAAAGATAAATTGAAAACCAACCTTAGTTAAAGAAACCCAGAAAACTCCATCTCCACCATAAATCTCACGTGATCTGATCAATTGTTGATATTAAAAAGGTACAAAAAGTTACTTTTTCAAAGAATGTTATAGTCTAACAAAAAAATGTAACAACTTTACACTTTTCTCTCTGCTCTCTCCTTTCTCATCTGACAAAAAAAAGTATGACAACTATATTGTTACATAAAATCCCGTTGTAAAAAAATGTAACATGTTTTTTTACGCATATTACAAAAAAAAAAAAAAAAAACTTTGTACATTATAAGTTCTAAAATCCATATACTTCATATAATCTAAAAAAATTGTTGTCAAAAACAATAAAAAAGTGTTACGAGTAAGTTACAAAAACTGTGAGGAGCTGAAAAAATGTAACATATCCAATGTTGTTCCCATTAACGGCTCTTTTGTTCATCAACTTTACCTTTAGTCTCCAACTTTTCAAACTTACACTCTTAGTCCCAGTGGTTTGACAAGTTGTTACTCGAATAGTCTCTAAAGCGGATGAAGGTTACTCGGATAGTCCCTATGGTTTGACAAGTTGTTACTCGGATAGTCCCTGTGGTTTGACAGGTTGTTACTCGGATAGTCCTTGTCATTTCACGCCCACTTAACCAGAAAAACTAACCTCCATCCGCTTTGAGGACTATTTGGAGTAACAACTTGTCAAACCACAGAGACTAAGAGTGTAGTTTTGAAAAGTTAAGGACTAAAGATGAAATTTCACCAAATCACAGGTACTATCCGTGCATTTTACTCAAACCAAAAAGAGAAGAATCGACAACTTTATGTGAACCCTAACCCCGCTTCTGGTCGTCGACGATGGTTGCTGGTTCGCCGGTTGCTGCCGGTTTGTTCATCAAATAAACCATGCATATACAACGTTCTTGATTACTGGATTTGGGAAATTTGATGACATTTCTTGTAAGTTTACATAGCTTTGTTGATTGATACCCTGAAAACTGTAACTTTCATGTAATCTTAAATCGGTTTTCATAGTAGCTAATTTTGCAGCCAACAAGAATATCCTAATAAGATGGATAGGATCAGCAAGCTTCCTGTAGGCATAATAGAAACTATCTTATGTCTGCTACCGATTCAAGAGGCAGCAAGAACAAGCATCCTCTCTAAGGAATGGAGGTACCATTGGATCAAAATCCCTAAACTTGTGTTTATTGAGGATCAGTTTCAAGTGTCAACCGATAGGGCCGAGCTGTCTGTTTCTAACAAACCAAGTAAGTGGAGAAAAAAGGCCAAGAGAAGTAAATTTTTCCATGCTATATGCCAGGTTTTGTTAATACACGAGGGTCCGATCCATGACTTCACCCTTGAGATGCAAGTAGACAACTCGTGTGTTGATATTGACCACATACTACTTCATTTGTCGAAGAAAAATACTGTCAAGATGTTAAAACTTGACCTTCATGGGAAATATACGTTGCCCTTGTCTCTTTTCTCGTTACGTCAACTAACGGATCTGTATCTCTGTGGTTGTGATCTTGAGCATCAACCACCATCCACTGTATTTGGTAGCCTTACAACCTTAAACTTGTATGAAATTGGAAGCAGTCAAAAAGCGCTTCTGCGTCTTTTATCAAGTTGTCCATTGCTAAAGAGATTGACTATTGTAAGTTCATAATAAAATAAAATGTCAACTCTCATGGTCTTTCATTACATAGCTAAGTATTGTAATTTTTGCAGATGTGTGACGGTGGAACTATCGATGATAGTGGAGATTCCACCATTGCTGATCTCATTAAGTGTATACCAGGCATTGAGTATCTGTCTGTTTTGTTTTTCATCTTTTTGGTAATTCTATCCACATGATATATACTTGATTATAGTTTGGTATGCTAATTAGTTATAACTAATCTTTGTTTTGTGTATGGTTCAAGTTTTTTCCACTTCCGAAAGAGCTTCCAACAACATTGGTCCACTTGAAATACTTGCATTTGGAATGGGTATGGTTTAGGCATGAATATGCGGTACCTTTTTTTGTTCTTTTACTTAGAAGCGCCCCAAACCTGGAGAAACTTAAATTAGAGGTAAGTAACAAGAATCTATGTGTTCTACTTGTTTTGATTTTTATGTCAAAATACACTCACACAAGACAATTGATGTAGATTTCGGCCGAGGATGACATGTCTGATGAATCTTATGTCAAAATACACTCCTTTCAACACGAATATTATTCAGAATTTATGTTGAAGCATCTTAATGAATTGGAGATTCTACATTTTAGTGACGCCCTGAATGAGTTGGATTTTGTGAAGCTTATACTGGCTAAGTCGCCTGTATTAAAGAAGGCGAGGATACTCGTGTGGGATGAGATTGATAAGGATGAGAACTTACGGATTTCAAATATCCTTTTAAGCTCCCCATGCGCATCACCTGTGGTAAAACTCAGTGTTCGTTGAAAACCCCATTAGTCATAGCACTTGGTTGTTTATGTTGAATGTTTCTTGAAATGAATTGTTTTGTTTCTATCTAATATGGGGTTTTGAGAGTAATGATCTTTTTCTACTTGAATTTGTTAAAAATATAACGCTTCACGTGTCTTAAATAATCGAGACTAGAACAACTGACAACCGTCTCGGCCATCTTTTGTGGTCCTTTCGTTCGTTGCTCTCCATCCTCTCGAGAGGTTTTCAATTGAGACGGTTTTTCAATAGAGATTTATTCAATAGGTGGGTTGAGACGGTTTTCACCTATCTGCTGCCCAGTCACCTAGTGGCTTATAATGTTTGTCGTGTGGCCTTGCGCTCATGAAACATGGTTGGTTTCACCGCAAGTGTTCTCAACATATACCATTGAGCAATCAACCGAACCTCAAAAGTTGGTTCATTCATCAACATAACTGTGTTGGTTGCTGGGTTACAAAATGTTACAACAAAGTTTAATTAAATTGGATATATTTTATAAAAAATTCTGATTATATTTTGATAGTTTTGTTCATCAGATCCGGTACCGGTACCGGTCCTCATGGTTAGAAAAAAAGTCTTAATCATGTGACACTTTTTTCTACAAGACTACAACGAGTTCATTTTGACCCGAACTTAATTTCTTTAAAACCTGTTCTGACCTGAACTTATTGGCGAACCAAAATAACCTGGTTGTAAAGCGATCCGTCCTGACCTCATACCTCACCCGTCTGACAAATATGTTTCCTCATCTGCTTACAAATCTTTACGGTTTTATATTTTTACCACCACCGGTAACATACATATATCGATATTACAGTAACATGTATAGAAAAATAATTTATAATTGACTTTTAGAAAATGAAAGATCCTTAAGAAAACAAAGAAAAAGAATTGACCACTTCTGATAAATACAGGGATTTTGAGTAATGGTCTTCGTTCAGATTTTGTTTGTTACTATACATTTGCAGATTTTATTATCGTGGAACTTTCTCATATATGTTCCTATCTTGAGTTCTGAAGTTAACATAATAACATGAATTATTTCATCCTTTTTTTCGTATTGTTTGCTGCATTGTATTGTTTTAAGATTTGTCTATTATGTATTATGCTTCTTTTTTGTGTGTATTGAACAGAGTGGAATAGATTTTCAGAGCAACTACTTTTGCAGCCAACAAGAGCATCATGCCAAATTATAAGAACTAAAATTACCACCCGCCGCAATGCGGCAGAGGATTCATTGGTTATATATCATATCAGATGAAATGCAAATGTTTCTTACATGACTGCGAGCCTGTGCGTAAAACATAGAATATAATAACTAAGTCGATCTCTGACCCGTGCGTTGCGACATGACATAGAATATATATATATATCAAACTGGAAAAAATAGACGCGCTACGATTGGCCTATCAAACGGGAAAAGTAGATGAAAAAACGTTGAACCCCACAAACACGTTGCGGCGTGTTAACTCGGAAAATTTTGAATGAAACGTTAAACGGAAAATTTGCGAAAGATGAAAAGTATAAGGGATCAAAATTGAAAGGAAAAAAGTGTTGGGGTTAAATTGCAAAAAATGAAAAGCTTTGGATTAAAAGCAAAATAATCAAAGGGGTTAAATTGCAAAAGAAGAAAACTTTTGGATTAGAAGTGAAAATCAGATTAATCAAAGGGGTTAAATTACTAAAGATTGAAACTTTAGACTTAAATTGCCAAAGATTAAAACTTTAGAGCTAGAAATGAAATTTTCAATTTTTTTTGAAAAACTCCCAAAGCCAATAATACAATAACCTTAAGCATAAACATGTTGCTTATTTATAGTTTTATAAAGCAAAATAATCAAAGGGGTTAAATTGCAAAAGACGAAAACTTTTGAACTAGAAGTGAAAATCAGATTAATCAAACGGGTTAAGTTACTAAAGATTGAAACTTTAGACTTAAATTGCCAAAGATTAAAACTTTAGAGCTAGAAATAAAATTTTCAATTTTTTTTTTTTTTGAAAAACTCCCAAAGCTAATAATACAATAAGCATAAACATGTTACTTATTTATAATTTTATGAGTTAATTACATTATTAGTCCCTGTGGTTTACATGAAATAACAATGTCAGGTACTAATAGTTTAAAGTTGCATTCTAAGGTATCAACTTTCAATTTTATAACAATCTAGGGTATCAAGACTAACATATGTTAGTTTTTCTGTTAAGTTTTTATAAAATGACAAAAATACCCTTTGCTTATAAAAAAACAAAAAACACATGGACTAATTTATAACTTATCAAAGCATATATATTAAAAGTATTAATTTAAATAAATACTAATTAAGAAGACAGGTGTGATTTGTCCTAATGTGATATCCTTTTCATTCCTTATAACCTACAGCACCGCCCAAATCAACTCCGGTTACTACCAACGCCCACCACCACTCTGCTACTAATCAGCATCACCTAATATCAGCGATCGGAACCATTTTGCCCCAGTCGAAGTCGGCGACATAACACGACAACCCCACAGGCCAAGCGATGGTTTTAGTCTGATTTGAGTGTTCATTAGGAAGAAACGTAGGAATTGATGTTGATTCTATGGTCTAAATGGTTGTTCAGATAGTGGATATTATGGAGGCGGCGCAAGCTACGGTTGTGACGGGTTTCCGTTTAACTCCGGCAATAATTTCGGAGTTCTTTTACAGTTAGATCGGTTTTCGTTTTTTCCGTTTAGCCATTTTTTTGTTACAGAACTCCGGTAAAGCTCTGACAAGTTTTCCGATCACTGATATGGAATAATTCGTTAAGAATTTTGAAATTGAAACTGTTGATATCGATTCAAGCTTAAATGATAATGATTTGTGTTAATCATGAAATTAAGCTTTGATTATGCATGTAAGTGTAACTGTTGGTATCGGTTCAAGTTTAGTTTTGAATATTAACTGTGTTTGTTTATGGAATAATTTGATGAGAATTTTGAAAGTGTAACTGTTGGTATCGGTTCAAGTTTAAATGATAATTATTTGTGTAAATCATGAAATTAAGCTTTAGTTAGAACAATGTTTGTTTTTAGGCTGTCATGATTACAGTTACATACATAAGTAGTCTAAAACTGGTATCTTTTATAGTGGAATATTCCGGTTGAGCATGCTTCTTGAACGGAAGGATGGTGCACTCATATTAAACCTTTTATATTTCTGTGATATAAACAAATTTAATGTTTCAAGAAGACAAATGGCAGCACTTCTGCATTTATAAGTAAAAGGGTATTTTTGTCATTTTATATAAATTTAACAGAAAAACTAACATATGTTAGTCTTGATACCCCATATTGTTATAAAATTGAAAGTTAATACCTTAGAGTGTGACTTTAAACTATTAGTACCTGACATTGTTACTTTATACAAACCACACGGACTAATCATGTAATTAACTCTAATTTTATAATATAATATGATCTATTTCATACAAATTAAAAAAAAAAAACTTTAATGAGATGTGCTGAAAATGTTGCTTCAAAAAAAATTAAAAAAATTAGTTCATCTTTTGACATGGTTTATCTTAAAGTTAGTATAAATCTAACTTTAAATAAACAATTTTAACTAATGACACGCAACACTCTTTCCTTCAACTTCATAATTTTTACTTCTATTTTAATTTAATATACTTTTTTAAAAATTATTACATGGATATCACTAATTATAAATTTAAAATAAATTTTACTGATTTATGACAATGAATACCAAAATTTTTGGTAAGTCAAGTATTCAATACCGGGTTTATAGTAATTGATATAATTATAGATTTAAATTAATTTCTAAATTATCTTCAAACTAATTTTTGTTATTATTTAGACCATGTGTAGTGGTAGAGGGTTATAATGGCCCCATCATGGGGCATTATGCGACACGTGGCGTCCTAGTCAGCAAGTGGGCATTATAGCAAAAGTGGCGTAGTGGGGCATTATGCCAATAACCCCCATTCAATCATTTCACAATCATTTCACAATTATTTTTTTTAATTTAAAACATAAAAAAACTTCATTAATTTAAAAATAAAATTACATTACTTGAAATAAAAATGAAAAAAAATGAAAAAAAAACAGAAAATAAAAAAAAACTGAAAAACAGAAAATAAAAAAAAAACAGAAAAAAATAAAAAAAAACAGAAAAAATAAACTTAAAAAAATAACATGATCTAGAGTCCATATTTTTCTCTAATTTTTTGGCGACGCATTTGCGCAAGGATCAACGCATCGCCTTGTAGGTGGTCGATTGGTTTGGACAAAAACTCGATGTCCTTTTCCATTTGCCTCGCCTCTTGCATCTCGTTAAATTTTTTCGTTTCGGCCACTCGTTCCTTCATAATCTCATAACATTGGTGGCCGAGGTCGCGAATGTCTTGGAGACGACGGTTCATCTCCTCGAAATCTTCCTTTAACTCGAGATCGGAAGACGACTCGACCGTTTTTTTCCCGGTTCCCTTTCTTCTACCGGTGGGTCGGACCAACTCTTCTTGAATTCCCTCATCAACGTCCACCGCCTCATTTAAATCAACGTTGCCGGCTGTCACACCCCAACCGATGGCGGAAACATCGGGATGAGACGAAGTGTGTAGATTGCTCAAAACGTCATAACACTATGTGACAATAATTAATTTAAATTCAAATTTCATTTCAAAACTAAATGTCATACATAATTCAAAAGGAAATAACAACTTTGTTTCATAACATAACATAACAAACAAAATGATAGATTAATCTAGGTGTGTATCTAGTCCACCCTAAACTTGTTTCATGAATCATCCATACTTCAATAATCAACCTGCAACATGTATTAAAATAGAGTTTCAATGCAAAAGCAAAGAGCGAGTATACAAGTTTGTTTACATAGCATAATAGAATAAAACTCATATCCAACATGAACATAACAAAATAGTTTCAACGTGCTAGTTTACGTAGTCCAAGTGATAGCCCAAGTTTCCCAATGCGTTTAAAGTACCTAACCCAAAGTTTAACGGGAGGTTGTTATGTCTCCTCCTAACAATACCCCAAAGACTAACGGGGAGGTGCATTACTCCTATAGCGCTACTATTGTTAAGGCGGAACTACACACAAGAATTAAACGTTCACATAGCACAAAATAGTCTCAAGATTCACAAGTTTCATGTTTCATGTTTAAATGGATAGAGTAAGTTTCAAATAAGTTTCAAATGTCATGTGCGTTTAATATAGAATACATGTTGCACCCAAAGTGTTAAAAGTAAAAATGGGTTCGAGTATACTCACGGTTTACAAGAGGTGACTTGAAGTTCCGAGAGCAAGTTTGTAGATGAGTTAGTTTGGAGCACCTTGTCCTTCTACACAAGGAAACGTAGGTGTGTGAGTTTGGCGTATACGGAAGATTATAGATTCGGAGTTTTTAAAATATAAAGAAAGTAACATATGTGAAAATAATCATCTTGTACACATAACTCTTGTTCTTGACACTATTGAAACTCAAAAGAGTTGGTATGATTTCATGGATTCTAAGATCCATTAGAGTCGTAACAAGGGCATGGTCATAGATGATGTAACGTCCACTTAACAAATAACTATTAAGTCATCATCAAGTCTTAGTTACTTAGATGTATACGTATAGAATAACTTAGATATTATATAGTTTTACAAGTCTTACGATTCAAGCATGAGGTAGGAGATTAATGTCTCCATTTAGGTACCTCTTTGTGTCATAGAATACATACATGAGGTAGGAAGAACAAGCTTCCATTTAGGCACCTCTATTGTTCACCACTACACTTGTTGTTATAAACAACAAGGAGGGTCATGAACATACAAGTATCAAAGTATTAACAACAACTAATCTATAGTAAAACATCAAGTAATGAGTGGATTCTTATGAAGGATAGCCCAAGCTAATCCAACCATCACACATTCAACAAGTTTCACACTTGAACATTACTTGTGGGTAAAACCCTAATTAAAACAGAAGGTTTATGAGGTTTTAACCTCTGATTTAGATGTCTCAACCATGTTTTTAAGCTTAACCAACCATAAGAGGGGTTGTAAGCATTAGGACATTGGTTTGAGATGTGTTAGACACAAGTTGGATAAGAAATAACATGTCATTTGAATAATATAAAACAAACAGAAAGTTTTAGTCCATTTTAGGGCAAATCCAAGCATGATTCTTCCAAGGAAAAACCAAGGATTCGAACCCAAAGACATAACAAAGCATTAGGAAGAAGAACCAAGTGATTTGGTTGAGAAATGAACAAGTTACACTCACTTTTGTGAAGCTTCACGAATCTGTCCAAAACTCAGATTCTCAGCTGATTAGAGAGCAATTTAGTGAAGATTTAGGAGTTGTGAAAGTGTAAAATGGGTTGGAGAAGGTGAGTATTTATAATGGAAGAGTTAGAAGGTGATTGGAGGTGATTAGAGGTGGATTAAAGGTGATTGGGTGAGGTTGGAGAGTTGGATTTCGTGCAAAATTTGAAAGAAAACACAAGTCTGCCGAAACAAGGCGCTCGCGTAGCGCTAGCAACCAGGCTATACCCGTCGCGCTACGCTAGCACATGGATTATGAAATTAAGTTTGATATTTTGACATTTAGGCCCCTGAAGTTTGAGTTTGATTCTTTTTGATGCCTTTTTGATAGTTTAGGGACTTGTTTGGTCATAAAGGCATAGTATAAGGTGTAATCAAGTACGAAGATCATAATCAAAGTATAATTAGGCGTATAAATGTCATAACCAAGTATCGTTCTTGTTCAAAACACGTTCAATGCATAAGTTTAGTTCAATTACAAGTTTAGCACATAGTTTCCAAGAATAACGTTCAAGCACAGTTTGATTCACCAATCGAACATACGAGCATAATTAGAGTGCGTACAACATAAATGTAACAAAATACAAGTTTCATTAATGACCCAAGTTTCGGTTTGATAATGATTACAACGAAAGGAGCGATTACAAGAATACAAGGTTTCCAAAAATAGAATTTCAAGCAATGGTTTCTAAATAGGGAAATTATGAAAACGCTGGGCGTTACAGTCTCCCCTCCTTTAGGAAATTTCGTCCCGAAATTTAGGAAGACGGAAGGTTTGAAAAAAGTTTTGGCAATAAGGTGATTATTAAGAAGTGAGACCTTGAAAATTTGAATCGTTTTGAAAAGTATGAAGTTTTGGAGGCGACAAGGCCTAGTACCTTGAATAAAGTGATAATTGTCTGTTAAGTATGTCTACATAGGAAATAAGAATAGGAAGACGGTTAAATCGACTTGATTGTCAATGAGGTTTGTATGAAAGATAAAAATAATGGAGAATAGTAGAAGTATAGAAGTGGACGATTGATTCTTAATAAACGAATGCATGTATAAGGATGATATAAGTAGTAGATAGCCGAAGGTAGCATGTTAAAGGTGAAGTCTCGTCATGGGTAATAGGATATAATGTGTTTGTAAGTTGTTTAAAGTTTGTATAAGGTCCAAAAAGGTCTTCAAAACACTAAATTTCTCATGACATGTTTTACGAAAGTTTGGTAACATGATGAAAACACTTATATATAGGAAGTACCAGCGGCGTATCCACCATGTTTTGACCATGTGACGTCCGTTTCGTATTCGGTGTCGTGTTACATTCCGTGTCTTACCATACACAATAGTACACTCTAGGGTTCTCATACGACTATCACTATAATCCCGTGTGCACCCGCGATTACATTGATCGTCACATGATCCGCATAACTTGTACTAGTTGCGTACGAATTAAGGTGTAAATAAATTCTGAAAATAAGATTGCGAGTGTATAGAAATGTAGCATATAAGTACGTTTGTGTCCCAAATAGTATAACAAAGTAAGCGAATCCCTAGGGTTTCGCTCGCGTATAGGTGCGAAAGTATAAATTTTGTGTAAAAGCATGAGCATAGTATAAATTTAAATACGAACACGCACGAGAGCATAAACACAAAACGCATGCCAGGGGTATGAGTAAAAGTATAAGCATAGTGTGTATGAATAAAATGAGTATAAATGTGAGTACAAATTTGAGCATAAACGAATGAATGTGATCGTAAACGTAAATCGTATGAATGAGAGTATATATATAAGTACGAGTCTAACATAATCGTATAAATGCGAGCATAACTATGAATTTAAGTATAACCATAATGGTATTGGTATGAGGAAAATATATGGATGTGAATATAAGTTTAAGCATAGTTGTATAGGTACAAGTACCAGTAGGATATATGAGTATAAACATAAATGTGAATATTAGCGTAAACTTAATTGTGAGTGTAAGTATAATTGTATTAATATGGACATAAACTTGGATATAAGTATAGTGTAAATGTATAATTTGGGAACATGAGTGTAATATAAAACGTATGAATATGGATATGATTATGAGAATTAACATGGATGTGTAAATATAAATATAAGTGTAGACATAAAATGTAAAAATACGAATATGGATATGAGGGTAATAAGTAATAATTTTGTATGTGGTATTAATCGTAATATACGAATTTAAGCATGTAAAAGGCTGAGAAGTTTTGAGTATAAAAACAAAATGAGGGGTATATGCGAAGTTGTCGTGAGATCTAAACTAAAACACGTAAGGTAGTATGCATGTATAGATGTTTGAGCAAAGTGTGAAGTTTAATTAAAATAGATTGAGTTGACATATAGAATCTAGTTCATAAATGTAAAGAGAGCATAAAATATTTATTGGTTATGCGTGTTATACTTTGTGAAAGAAAAGGGAATGCTACTCTTGCTTTAAAAAGGATTTACATTCGTTGAAGATGGTTGGTTCTTATGAAGTTTCCTTGCCCACACATTTTAAATTGACGTATTGAATAATGGTTGAAAAGGTTCTAGAAGTAAATAAGTTCGCATCGTTTTAAATTGTCTTGCACTAGAAAAGAAATTCGAAGTTTAGAGATTTTTATGACAACGTCGATTCTTAAGAAAAGGATTTTGGTATACGATCTTAATGATTGTTGAAAAAAAACGTCTTTAATAAAACATTTTACTGATTTTGAAAGAAATTTTAGTAAACGATTGAATACCATTGGTAGTATTTCATAGGTGCTTGCGAAAAGTTGATTTGATTCCTAGTTGAAAATAGAAAATCTCTAGTTTAAGAATATGAGGTGAGCCTTTTTCAATAGTTACATTGATTACAAAATTTCATAGGCAATGGATTTATTAAACCAACCAGGTTGATAGTAGCATTTCGTAAATTTTGAAAATCGTGGTATAAGCGTTTATGGTAAAGGTTAAGAATTTTGTGTGTATGAGCTATATAAAATAGATTGTAGAATAAGAAATTCGTTTATATAAACAGTGCATGTTGAAATAAATAGGGATTTGGCTAATGATAAACGATTTAGATATAAACGTGATCATGTTTACGTAATATAGTCTATTAAGGAAAGTATTGGTAACGATCACCTAGGTAAGGGAAATCACCCCTAATTCGTTGGCGAGGTCGTTGTAAGACGAGTAAAGAAACGAAGTTAGTCGTCAAGGTAAGGAAATCACCCTCATCTTGATGATGTGACTCCATTTATTGTTACAAGGGGTAAAAATAAAGTTATGTGAAATCATGTATGCGAATAATGTATAAATGTATGATAAAGTATTTGTACGATATATGTGTAAAAGTGAAATTCCAAAAATAATTCGAATTCGTAAAGAGGGAATAGGTGAGACTTGGTCATAATGTTTGTTTAAGAAGATGAGATTGACCACATAGCATAAAGGGTCACATAGCATAAAGATTCAAGTTGATTTGCATAGCATAAAGGGTCACATAGCATAAAGATTCAAGTTGATTTGCATAACATAAAGGGTCACATAGCATAAAGATTCAAGTTGATTTGCATAGCATAAAAGTTTAAACGTTTCATATAGCATAGTCATGAATTCCACATAGCATAACATGAATAAACGAAAGCATTGTAATTTTAGTTTGTTCACGAGGGATTATTATCGTTTGTGATTGCGATCACGTGCGAAATGATTAAAACGACATTTGGAATGAATGAACGTTCAAGTATAAAGGTCACATATAAATCGAGATACATAAAAGAGAGGCTCACTAAAACATTGGATTGTTTCGGGTAGAGAAACGTCGACAATTCCAAAGTGGGTCGAAAGTCCTTTCGATTTAGAGATATTGTGCTTTGGCCTATAAGTAAGATACTCTCGTCGAGAAGAGATTAACGGTATCTTACCCTTCCGGTTACTACACATCTCTAAATGATTGGAACATTCGGGACTTTGGCGAGAATAAAAATCAAGGAATGGGACTTAATCGACAAGATGCGGGTTTCACCCCTAACTTGACGATTTCGTACCCTAAATGTGGTTGGTACTTGTCGGCCAAAATTAAATTTTGACACTTTGACAAGGGTCCACTAGAGTTGAAATGGAAATTTCCATTAAGTTGTGGATGTCACTCCTAGCTTAATGGTGAAATTTCGTGCAAAAATAGATTAAAGGTAGAGTGAGAGTCGTTTACCAAATTGTGGGTTTCACGCCTATTTTGGTAAAGTTGTCTCGTTGATGTTACAAGAGTATGAAATAACATAAGTGTATTCGTGTTAGCCTTAGGAAAGGCGCATAAGTTTAATAACAAGAAGTGTAGCTAGGAAGCATGCAAGGTAGAGTACAAATGTTTTAAACAACAAATAAGAGACAAAGTTCCTAAAACTATAGACTAGGGCAAAAGCATGGCAATTTTCCTAATTCCCTATAGTTATGGCTCTGATACCAATCTGTCACACCCCAACCGATGGCGGAAACATCGGGATGAGACGAAGTGTGTAGATTGCTCAAAACGTCATAACACTATGTGACAATAATTAATTTAAATTCAAATTTCATTTCAAAACTAAATGTCATACATAATTCAAAAGGAAATAACAACTTTGTTTCATAACATAACATAACAAACAAAATGATAGATTAATCTAGGTGTGTATCTAGTCCACCCTAAACTTGTTTCATGAATCATCCATACTTCAATAATCAACCTGCAACATGTATTAAAATAGAGTTTCAATGCAAAAGCAAAGAGCGAGTATACAAGTTTGTTTACATAGCATAATAGAATAAAACTCATATCCAACATGAACATAACAAAATAGTTTCAACGTGCTAGTTTACGTAGTCCAAGTGATAGCCCAAGTTTCCCAATGCGTTTAAAGTACCTAACCCAAAGTTTAACGGGAGGTTGTTATGTCTCCTCCTAACAATACCCCAAAGACTAACGGGGAGGTGCATTACTCCTATAGCGCTACTATTGTTAAGGCGGAACTACACACAAGAATTAAACGTTCACATAGCACAAAATAGTCTCAAGATTCACAAGTTTCATGTTTCATGTTTAAATGGATAGAGTAAGTTTCAAATAAGTTTCAAGTGTCATGTGCGTTTAATATAGAATACATGTTGCACCCAAAGTGTTAAAAGTAAAAATGGGTTCGAGTATACTCACGGTTTACAAGAGGTGACTTGAAGTTCCGAGAGCAAGTTTGTAGATGAGTTAGTTTGGAGCACCTTGTCCTTCTACACAAGGAAACGTAGGTGTGTGAGTTTGGCGTATACGGAAGATTATAGATTCGGAGTTTTTAAAATATAAAGAAAGTAACATAGGTGAAAATAATCATCTTGTACACATAACTCTTGTTCTTGACACTATTGAAACTCAAAAGAGTTGGTATGATTTCATGGATTCTAAGATCCATTAGAGTCGTAACAAGGGCATGGTCATAGATGATGTAACGTCCACTTAACAAATAACTATTAAGTCATCATCAAGTCTTAGTTACTTAGATGTATACGTATAGAATAACTTAGATATTATATAGTTTTACAAGTCTTACGATTCAAGCATGAGGTAGGAGATTAATGTCTCCATTTAGGTACCTCTTTGTGTCATAGAATACATACATGAGGTAGGAAGAACAAGCTTCCATTTAGGCACCTCTATTGTTCACCACTACACTTGTTGTTATAAACAACAAGGAGGGTCATGAACATACAAGTATCAAAGTATTAACAACAACTAATCTATAGTAAAACATCAAGTAATGAGTGGATTCTTATGAAGGATAGCCCAAGCTAATCCAACCATCACACATTCAACAAGTTTCACACTTGAACATTACTTGTGGGTAAAACCCTAATTAAAACAGAAGGTTTATGAGGTTTTAACCTCTGATTTAGATGTCTCAACCATGTTTTTAAGCTTAACCAACCATAAGAGGGGTTGTAAGCATTAGGACATTGGTTTGAGATGTGTTAGACACGAGTTGGATAAGAAATAACATGTCATTTGAATAATATAAAACAAACAGAAAGTTTTAGTCCATTTTAGGGCAAATCCAAGCATGATTCTTCCAAGGAAAAACCAAGGATTCGAACCCAAAGACATAACAAAGCATTAGGAAGAAGAACCAAGTGATTTGGTTGAGAAATGAACAAGTTACACTCACTTTTGTGAAGCTTCACGAATCTGTCCAAAACTCAGATTCTCAGCTGATTAGAGAGCAATTTAGTGAAGATTTAGGAGTTGTGAAAGTGTAAAATGGGTTGGAGAAGATGAGTATTTATAATGGAAGAGTTAGAAGGTGATTGGAGGTGATTAGAGGTGGATTAAAGGTGATTGGGTGAGGTTGGAGAGTTGGATTTCGTGCAAAATTTGAAAGAAAACACAAGTCTGCCGAAACAAGGCGCTCGCGTAGCGCTAGCAACCAGGCTATACCCGTCGCGCTACGCTAGCACATGGATTATGAAATTAAGTTTGATATTTTGACATTTAGGCCCCTGAAGTTTGAGTTTGATTCTTTTTTATGCCTTTTTGATAGTTTAGGGACTTGTTTGGTCATAAAGGCATAGTATAAGGTGTAATCAAGTACGAAGATCATAATCAAAGTATAATTAGGCGTATAAATATCATAACCAAGTATCGTTCTTGTTCAAAACACGTTCAATGCATAAGTTTAGTTCAATTACAAGTTTAGCACATAGTTTCCAAGAATAACGTTCAAGCACAGTTTGATTCACCAATTGAACATACGAGCATAATTAGAGTGCGTACAACATAAATGTAACAAAATACAAGTTTCATTAATGACCCAAGTCTCGGTTTGATAATGATTACAACGAAAGGAGCGATTACAAGAATACAAGGTTTCCAAAAATAGAATTTCAAGCAATGGTTTCTAAATAGGGAAATTATGAAAACGCTGGGCGTTACACGGGCATCCGATGTCGGAGTTGATGGGTCAACGGAGGGGCGCCACTCAAGTAAGCCGCGTAAGTTAAAAAGCTCGGGTCCATGTCTTGAAGGTTGTACGGGGTTTGCTGTTGGGTTGTGTTCGGGTTTGTGGGTCTTGCGGGGACACCAAAAGGAGGGCGGTATGGATGCATGATTGTATAAAAATTAGAAGAAAGTGGGTTTTTTTTTTTATAAAAATTAGAAGAAAGTGGGAGAGAAAATGTTTTTTTTTATAAAAAAAGGTGTGAATGTGGGGTATATATTTATAGTGGGAATATTTTAAATTAAAAAAATAAATAAAGAAAGTTACCGTTTGACAACGGTCAAGTGGGGCCCCCTCCTTTTTTTAAGCGTTATAATCAAAACGCCGGGGGGATTTTTTTTTCGAAAATCACGCCCCAAAACGCCCCGTGTAATGGGGGGTTGGGCGTTATCGGGCGTTATTTAGCAATTTAAAAAAAAAAAAAACGCCCCACTACGGGCGGTCTTATAATTTTAATTTTATGATTTAAAAACTTCCTATATGATCCTTTTTTAATAAAAAGTTTACTATTTAATTTAATACCATGTTTAGACTATATAAAAAACATATAACTTATGAAAAACTAATTTATAAAAACTAGATTTACCACCCGCCGCATTGTGGCGGGGGCGTAAAACCGTGCCGAATAGCACCAATGGCACACCACTAACAGCGACAACCAATACTGAAGTTACGGTGTGTTAACGCGAGTAAATTAGTCTGCAACGTCAAACCTAGAAAATAATAATTAAGTCGATTTAGGACCCCGCGCGTTGTAACGAACTTGTCAAACCAGGAAAAGATAGGCGATGTAAAAATGTTGAACCACACACGCACGTTGAGCTGTGTTAATTCGTTAAATCTACTACGAAGCGTAAAATGACATGTTAAAACGTTGAACCACACACACGTTATGCCGTGTTAACTCGCAAAATTTAAAACGAAAAATTTGCGAAATATGAAAAGTGTGGGGATCAAAGTTGAAAGTACAAAAGTTGTGAGTTTAAATTGCAAGAGATGAAAACTTTTGGTGCTATAAGTAGAAAAACAAATAGTTTTAGGTTAAAAGTGAAATATCACTTCTTTTTTTTTTTTGAAAACCTCCCAAAGCATGAGGTACATACCTCTATGCACACAAATGTTGCTAATTTATACTTTGTTAATTCAATTTAAATTTTAATAAACATGTATACGTTTTCATTTCACATTTGTATAATTTATTTAGTCCAAGTATAACACATGAGACCAAAGAAGAAAATTTTCTCTTGATGTATGTTCCGCGATGCCAATCAATAAAATTCAAGTACAATCGCTATCTAGGGTTTGATTTTTAAAATAACCTATGTAGTGTTTTCACATGGTCTGTACGCATTTTCAGAGTCAAAAGTATAGACGAACTTAAAATGTTAATTGTTGATAAAGATAGTAATTTCTGAGTAGGACATCCAATGCTCTCTACAAAGAAGTTTTTAGAGATTTGTCTTGATAAATTTGTAAATTGCAATTATAACACTAATTTGTAATTTTTTATTAGTACATGTAATGTATGATGTAATTATTAATTATAAATATTGTTTGTTACGTCTTTTTTATACCAACTCCATGTATGATGTATAAAAAATCTCTAATCAATAAATATCTAATCTTCATGTAATATGTATAAAAAATCTCTAATCAATAAATAAGATGTATAAAAAAATGAATCACCTTTAAAAAAAAAAAGAGTTAAATGTCATTTTAGTCTCTGTGGTTTAGGCTATTTTGACAGTTTAGTGCAAAAGTTTTATTTTTCGTCTGTGGGTCCAAAAAAGGTTTCACCGTTGACATTTTAGTCTACTGGTTTAACTTCATCCATTTTTCTATTAACGAGAAGAGTAATTCAGTCACTTTATATGTAATTCTATTAAATAAAATGACCGAATTGTTCTTTTCGTTAACAGAAAAAATGAAAACTAGTGGACCAAAATGACAAATATAAAACCTTTTTGTATCAATATACGAAAAAATAAAACTTTTGACTAAAGTGCCAAAAGGGCTCAAACCATATGAATCTATATATATTCTAAAGTTTAGTTATATGTTCTATTTTAAAACCAAAATTTATGGTTGTTTTAAATGCATCATCCTATAAAAATCCTATTAATTGCATTTAATTTATATTAAATAAATAAGAGATAAGATAAAAAATAAAATAAAATAATTATTTATCAATAATCATTAAAATTAATATCATCAATAACACATTATACTAAATAATATATTATAGATAAAGGTAGATTAGTTTAAAGTTAACTTTGATCTTAATTTGTTTTAATAATTGGTTTAAAGATAATTATTCCAAACTTATGATTATTCTATAAAATGATCTTTGACAAGGTAACCATAAATTTAAATTTCGAAGTAACTAATATATTAAAAGTAGCTCAAATATAATTCGTAATAAAAACACAACAATATATTTTCAAAGAAAACATATAATAAAAAAAATAGGTAAAGGGATCCAAATGATATCAAATATTAAGAACTTATCCATGATATTAGTATCAGAATTTAACAGATTAAGATAAAATTTAAACCGAAAGATCATAAGTATCATAAAAATATCATTAAATTAAAGTTAAAAAGTAAAGAAAAGAATTATTATTATAATATTAAAATAATAAAAATATATAAAAACTATATATATTATTAAAATATTAAAATTACTATTTGTACCGATACCAAACAAGACCGTACCGGTATTTCCGATACCAGTACCGGTTGACACCAAGCTTATCCCACCCCGTGATACTAAAAAATCATTAAATTAAAGTTAAACAGTAAAAAAGGAATTATTATTATAATATTAAAATAATAAAAGTATTAAAATAACTATATATATATATATATATATTCTAATATATTATTAACAAGATTTTGGCTAAATTAATTAGATTATTATAAATAATAATAATAATTTACAAATAAAACAACACAATTTGCAACAAAGCAATGCATGAAACACCATATTAACATATAGTACAGTACATTAATGCTAGAACCTAATCTATACTATATTATAAAGCATTTCATAAGGATACCAACCAAATTTAAGTAATTACAATCTTTTATACTTATGGTACAACAACTTAATGATGTTAGTAAGGGGTGAAATGGTCTTTCTACATTAATATTAAAAAATAAAAAAATAATTAAATGAGAATATAATCACAATTAATTATAATAATACAATAATAAGTTCGGTTCTTAAATGCAATTAATAAACGAAACCTATTGGGATAAACCGCAAAAGCACTCCAAAGGTCCAATTTCAATCAATATGTAATAAATTTGACCGATTAAGGAATCTCCTATCATTGCTATAAATTCACCATTTCACTCAACATCAACTCCTTTGTCTACTATTGTGCGAGTTAGAGTCGAAAAGAAAGAGATAAGAAAGAGAGAAGTTGATATGAAATTTATTTATCTTGGTGGAAAGGTGTGTTCTTTTATACCCATTTCAACATTTATTCGAAAAAACTTTGGTTTGTTTCTTAAAATATTCAAATGGGATAACAGTTTTCTTTTACATAATCTATGAGTTTATATTGATGTTTTATTATGTTTTTGGTGATTTAGTGGTTTTTTTTTCAAATTATGATTTTATATTACATATAAAGTATACACACAGGTTATTGGATACAAAAAGACAGACACTTCATACTTCATCAAGGTACCCTTGCATGACTATAGTATCTGGAACCATTTACCAATGTATTGTTTAATTGTTCATAAATTTATAGTCTTTTTCCTTTTTGCAGCTTCATGTATATGGAGGTGTAAAAGGGTGGGTACGAGAAAAGTTATTCATTTGGAGATAGACATTTATTTGGCCTATTGGTATTTCCTTTTTTAATTTCTACTTTACTATTTTTTTTAAACATATGATGCTTTTGTGTGATTTAATTGATACTATATATAGGCAATATAGATGCAGAGGAAATATTTGAGGAGGTATTGTTTGACAGGATTGGGCAGCAAACTTTAAGGGCTCGGATGTTTTCAACCCGCGCAAAAGATTTAAATTGATTGCGTTTATCTATACTATCGTATAAAGCATTTCACAAGGGTTCCAACCAAATTTAAATAATTGCAACATATTATGCTTATAGTACAACAACTCAATGAAGTTAGTAAAGGGAATTAGTCTTTCTACATGAGTATAAATTGATAAATACAATTAAATTGATAACTTTATAAATTAAGTATTGTTAAATACTTGATAAAGAATTAAATCATTTGACTTAGTTGAACATCATCACCTTCCTCATATTTACATTGCTTTTCCATTTCAAGTTCTCCGTAACCGATTACTTGATTGAATTTTATAATTAAGTCATTATTATTTGGTTTAGTAATTGCCAAACATCATACAAATAAGGTTACAACCTTTTTTGCAATTTTATCAGATAGTTGATGAACATCATATGAAATAAAAATAATAATAATAATAATAATAATAATAATAATAATAATAATAATAATTAAATATAAAAAAACTTAATCAACGTTATTATGAATTTAATTATAACTATAAATGGTTTTAAAACTTAAAAGATGCTAACCAATTAGAAACGAAAATTACTAAAAGGTAATTTCATGGGGTATTATTATCTATAATACCTAATAATTGCAACAATAATGATTAAATAATGAACTTAATTACAGATGGTTTAAAACTCAAAAGAATGCTCTTTGCATCTTAACTCAAGTCTCATGGAATAAGGTTCAAATGATAACCATTGCATAATTAGGAACCACTTTTTAGCCCTTGGATCGTATTTTGATGGTTGAGACCTTTAAGTGCAATATCTATATCTCTAAGATGAAGATAATGTATGGTAATGAAGATTTGGAGCAGCAAGAGGTAAAAACAGCCCGAATTTTTCCTTTTATAAATTCGATTCGATTCGTGAGTGTTAGTGTGTGTGTTTATATTGATTAGGGTTTCATCAAATGCAATGTGAGGGTTTCCAATCGGTGTTTATACAAATAATATAGAACCCAATTTTTATGTATGTGTATGTAGTGTGTAGTATGGGGTCTTGCTTACCTCATTCAAGGAATAACAATGAAAGACAGGGGTCATTGATTTCGAAAAACTCCGCCCCTTTGTTCGCCTTCTTCCTGATTTTAAGTTACGGTGAGTCAATTTCCTTTTTTCTGATTCTAATCGATTAAGAACTATACGTGATTAACCAACGAATTGTGGTAGATTTTATGTTTCTATTGCAGTATTTGGATTGAATTGACTGTTGCAATTTAATAATCGTCAGTTATAGTTCGTTTTTTGAATATAGAGAAACACTGACTTATTTAAGGTGCTTGATTTGGGTGAATAGTAGCAATATAAACTGCTATTGTAATTTGGTGTGATATTCAATTCAATATCAGCAACCTAATCAAATTGTTCCCTAAACATAGAGTAAATGTGTTCACCAGCAAGGTAATAATATGTACTAATTTTCAATTATAAGAGACTTCTAATAAGGAAATATAGCTATTAGGTTATGTCAAGGTAAGCATAGTTTATAAAGAATATGTTGCAGAATAAAGTTAATACAACATTTTAGTAATAAATAATAAACTGCTTTCTTATCTATAAAAGGGAACAAAACCTGCAATTTGACTTTTAGATGTCAAAACTGAATTTATATGTATATGTGTATGTAGTATAATATATATATTTAACATCTATTTTACACCATCTAAAACAATGAAAAAGAAAAAATAAAAATAAAAAAATTTGAAAACTGTGACGTCTTTTGAAGAGGGTTGAGAAACCACACGTCCATAGAATTGAAGTTTTGTGAGACCACATGTGGTGGGGCGCAAACCTCTCTCAAAGCGTCTTAAAAACGCGGGGGAACACTGTACCCTCGGGCGTTTTGGGCCTTTTTTTGACTGGTAGTGCTACCACAAAGCGCCGAACGAGGAGTGGACTTTGGTCAAAATAACCATGGTCAAACGGCTAACTTTAAAAAAAACCGGTTTTTGTTTTAAAAATCTATACTATATTCGCACTTTCGTACCGTGTCACGCACTATCTATATCAGTCGTCATTCCAGGAAAAAACAATAACTATTATGCATGACGTGCATCGCACGGGTGTTCCCCCTAGTTAAAATAACATTTAACTCTAAAAAAATTAAGAATGAAAGAAAAATGTTCCTTCAAAAAACCAAAAAGGAGAAGAATCGACAACTTTAATGTGAAACCTAACCTCGCTTCTGGTCGTCGACGATGGTGACTGGCTCGCCGGTTGCTGCCGGTTTGTTCATCAAATACAACAGGTATTTTCTTAGTTGTCATAAACCATATACAACAGGTATTTTCTTAGTTGTCATAAACAATATACGACGTTGTTGAATGTTGATTACTGGATTCGGGTAATTTTCTGACATTTCTTGTAATCTTAAATGGTTTTGTTGATTGATACCCTGAATACTTTGACTTTCACGTTATCCACTCAAAAACCCTTAGAATGAGTTATGTGGATTTACATGATTACAAAATATATTGGACAGAGTTTAGTTTAAATAGATTTTAAGAGTAGCTAATTTTGCAGCCAACAAGAAGAGCATAAGATGGATAGAATCAGCAAGCTTCCTTTAGGCATAATAGAGAACATACTATGTTTACTACCGACTCAAGAGGCGGCAAGGACAAGCATTCTCTCTAAGGAATGGAGATACCATTGGACCGAAATCTCTAAACTTGAGTTTAATGAGGAGGCGTTTGAAGTATCGACTTATGGGGCTGAGCCGTCTGCTTTGGAGCAAACGTTTGACTTTCCAAGTCACAGGAAAGCAATGACTAGGAGGTGTAAACTTTTCTATGCTATATACCAAGTTGTGATAATGCACCAGGGTCCAATACATGAGTTCACCCTGTCTATGAGAGCAGATGACTCCTGTATTGAGATTGACCATATATTAATTCATTTATCGAGGAAAAATACGGTCAAGATCTTAAAACTTGACTTCATTGGGAAATATAAGTTACCCGTATCTTTCTTCTCGTTACATCAATTAATGGATCTGTATCTCAATGATTGTGCTATTGACCATCAACCATCATTTAACGGATTTGGTGGCCTTACAACATTACATCTGCAAGAGATACACATTTGCGTAAAAGAGCTTATGCGTCTTTTATCGAGTTGTCCATTACTAAAGAGACTGGCAATTGTAAGTTTGTAATAAAATGAAATCTTAATCGTCATGGTCTTTCATAAACTAGCTAAATATCATAATTTTTTTAGTTGAGTGACGCTGGAACTGTCAATGGCATCGGAGACATCACCATTGCTGATTTCATCAAGTGTTTACCGGGCATTGAGTATCTGTCTCTTTTGTGTTTAATCTTTTTGGTAATTCTATGCACATGGTATATGCTTAATCATACTTTTAGTTGCTTATTAGTTATTACCAATCTTTGTTCTGTCTATGGTTCAAGTGTTTCCCTCCACTTCCGAAAGAGCTTCCAACGACAATGGTCCACTTGAAATACTTGCGTATGGAATGGGTATGGTTTAGGCACAAATATGTGGTGCCTTTTCTTGTTCTTTTAATTAGAAGCTCCCCAAACCTGGAGAAACTTAAGCTAGAGGTAAACAACAAGAATCTATGTATTCTACATTTCTATTTGTTTTGATTCTTATGTCAAATTGCACTCACACAAAGCATTTGATGTAGATTTTCCCCGATGATGACTTGTTTGAGGAATCTGAGACAGGCTCCTTTCCACGAAAAGATTATCCAGATATTATGTTGAAGCATCTTACCGAATTGGAGATTCTACAGTTTAGTGACGCAGATAATGAGATGGATTTTGTGAAGTTTATATTGGCTAAGTCACCTACATTAAAGAAGGTGAGAATACTCCTATGGGATGAGATTGATGAGAATGAAAAATTGCAGATTTCAAAAATCCTTAGAAGCTCCCCATGCGCATCACGTGTGGTAAAACTCAGTGTTAGTTGAGACCGACTAATTTGAGTTACTTGGTGGTTTTTTTACTGTTTAGTGAAATTAAAAAATTTTGTTGCTACCTTATATGGGATTTTGAGAATTATGATCTTTTGCAACTTGAATTTGTTAAAATGTTATTTTTCGCGCGCATTAGTGCAAAGGGCAAGATCACTGGGGATAAAATGCATATATTATTGTTTAGTCAATGATACTTATGAGTTGCATTGTCTCGCTAAGTTTTGGTACTTAAACTCACGTATCTTCTCTTGTCGGTCATGTTATATGATAATACATGCTAGTATAGTATTATGATGGAAATTTCCTTCGGGTAAAAAAATCTTTCGATTTTATAAGGGATTAGTGGCATATGAAATCCAAAATCTTTGGTATATTAGCGAGGAGCTTGCCCTGCCACCCCCCGAGCATCTTTTCTTCAATCAAAATCACCGTCTGTTGCCCAATCACATGGTTGGTTTCGCCACAAGTGTTCTCAACATACACCATTGAGCCATCAACCGCACCGCTTACAGTTGCCAGGTTTTTTGGTTCAAACAATCAAAATGGTGAAATGAATTAGAAGTTTTCATGTGTGGGGCTAAGCACATAACACATAAATATGTACACATAGTTTTAGTCATCTGATCCAGTAATCGTTCTCAAGGTTACAAAAGTCGTCTGATACTTTTTCTACAACAGTTTGTTTTGACTCGAATCTCTTTTAATTAAAATCCGTTATTACCTGAACCTATTGGTTCAAAAGTTGACTCGTACCAAAATGACCAGGTTTTAAAGCGATCCGTTCTGAACCGAGCCTGTCATGAACTGTAACCTAACCTGACCCTACTGTCCATTTTCCTAAGGATAGCAGATTTGGTTCTAGATAACATACATAAAATTACTGATACATACATTTATAAGTGTCTACAGTACTCGTCACGTGGCGGCCTCCCGTGGGCTAAACGTGGAAACCATCAACTTCTTTTTTTCCAATTTATGTTTGTAGATATACAGAATTTGATTCAAGAGGTTAACCCACCCACATCCGACTTTTGAGGATTTACCCCTCCTGCTCCCCTCGTCCTTTTTTCCCCTTCTGCATTGTCTTTTTTAACTCTTTTTTGTTTTTCATATATTAGTTAATATCCAATTAGTAGTAACACTTGGTGGTTCTGTCAACTTATCAGTGAAATGAACAACATTGTTTCAAACCGTTACAAGATTTTGAGAACTGTGATCTTTTGCAACTTAAATTTGTTAAAATGTTATGCTTGTCGTGTCTTAGTGCAAGGGGAAAGATCACGATTGGGAATGAGATTGCATATGATTGTTTTCTATAAGCATTGGAAAATTAAGCCCACACAGCTCACTTATCACTTGCTAGAAAGAGTTACATTCTCACGTCATGCTAATTATTCTTCAGTAACAGTTCAACTCATGTATCTTGAATATTACTATGGTTGAGTTTCATGTTATGTAGAAACTTACTTTATTTCGTAAAGAAAAAAAAGAAGAGGATAGTTTAGAATAGTAGTGTCACCAAGTTTGATAGTTTAGGGTCGTTGATGGATGGAGTGGATGACATGACATTGCGGAATTAGTAGGGGTTAGGGTAGGAGGGGCAAGTGGTTTAAGGTTTAGGGTTTACACCACACCTTAAACAAATTTCAAACAACATTACTATATAACAAATCTCATATTTGGACTCACCCATCATCCACGGCCCATAGTGTTCGAAGCCCAACGGCCCAAAACTCATACCCCCTATACCCTTCTTCAATCCTTCCTTCCAAACCCTAAAATCAAAATCCGTCCACCAAAAATGTCGGACAAAATTCCGTTCGAACTCCAAGCAGAAATCATCAAAAGGGTTGTTCCTGTCAAATCTTTGATTCGGTTCAGATCCGTTTCAAAGCAATGGAAATCTCTGATCGATAGCTCTGAATTCATCACACCCTCAACAACAAGACTCAGCCGCAACATCTACTGGTAAGCTACATAACAGGAGGTACTGGGTACACATTTGTTTCTACGGATACATGTTTGTCCGAGGACAAATATGTTTCAATTGTAGATGATGATAACTTCCCCCACCACAAGTTTTCCCCTGTTGTTCCTCCAACTGTTAAACTTCTTGGGCGTCAGCTTATGCTCGATTGCTCTCACGGATTGGTGTGTTTGCTTGGATATACCCGAGATCGAGTGAACCGAAAGAACCTGATTGTTGTTTGGAATCCACTAATTGGGAAATCTGTTGGTATAGAGATACCGGATCGAGCCGATATTGTTATTGGTTTTGGGGTGTGTCTTAAAACTAGCGACCGTAAGATCCTCAAGATTTCACGTTTTGTCGACAGCGAGGCCGAGGCTACGGCTGAGGTTTTCACATTAAGCTCTGGGGCTTGGAGAAATGTATCGATGAATATGCCGTTTAAGTCTAAATTGTTGCAGTTCTTCAATACACAGGTGGTTATAGATGGGGTTATTTATTGGCTCAGTTATGATAATATTACAGATAAATTTACCATTTATTCATTTGATTTGGCAAGTGAAGAATTTGGAGAAGCGGTAGACTTTCCTTATAGCTTTGGAAGGCTGTACAATATATCTAAGATCAACGATTCCCTTGTGGTGCTTAGTCATCACTGTCTTGTTACTATTTTAACACCGAAACCATTCTGTGACGTATTGATGATGTTGAAAAATGGTGTTTCAAAACCTTCCTTTACAAAACTATTCACTGTTAACGACGTTCAGGTTAATAGTATGATTGGATTTAGGAAGAATGGCCAACCGATACTGGATCGGACGAAGACGCATGGATATGATGGTGAACTAGAAGTTTATGACCTCTGCTCGGAACGCATCAACGTTCTTGGGATTTATGGGTCGCTCTTCAGGGTGAGCTCCTTTACAGAATCACTACTGCTGCTTAATCATTCTGATTCTATCATTCACTAATAGATGATGAATCTACTTTTAAATCCTAGTTTTCTTTTTTTTTTTTGGTACTGTTCTATTCTGGTTTTTATAGCTTTTAGTTTAGCTCCCATCAGACTTAGACTTAATGGTAACTTTTCTTATTATCATCTAACTGAAAACATGCTTCTAGTAAATGTTTAAATCCTGCTTGATTTATAATCTCATAAGCAAAAACAGATGGTGGCTCCTTCAGGTTATCTGTGTTCTCAAACTGCAGTCACAATGCAACAATTGCAGGGCTGATCATTGTTTTGTGTGGTTCTATTAGCTAATATTCTTGTAATTTGTTGGTGCACTTGTGTCTGTACTTTGTCTGTATTCGGTCTGATATAAACGATGTCCTGATTTGTGTTGTAAGTTGACCAAGTCAACCATCCTCCGGTTTGACTTGGACAACAGTTGAAAGATGTTCTGATCGAAGGATAGCCTCGAAGGATACACCTGATCCTTCGAGGTAATCGAAAGATATGGTTCGACCATGGTTCGACCATTAGACCTCGAAGGATGATCCTTCGAGGTGTATGCTGATCTTTCGTGTAACATGTGGTCGACAGATGATCCTTCGGACCATCTGTCGAATCCTTCGAGCAGACCTGCTGAGCTGGGTATATATACCCATGCATGTGTTGAGTGTGAGTTAGTTCTGAAAGTTCTGTCATTTTTGCACCGAGAGATAGAGAGTGTTGAGAGCTTTCTGTCGGAACTCACACACACACACACTTGAGAGTTTACATGTTAGATTTGTAAACATTGTGCTTGTAACCGAAATCTTCATTTGCATTAATACGACTAGTGTTAATCGGTGAATCTTTGTGTGATTGTGTTTCTACTTGTCTCATCCCGGTTTGCCTACTAGCTTGGATTCCGCACTCGCTAGTGGGTTGGTATAACAAGGTATAGGTTTGTTCTCGATCCTCCGAGAGGGACCTACAAGTGGTATCAGAGCTAAGGCTCTTAACCTTGTTTAAAACCGGGTTTTTACAAGTTTTGGTGTGTTGAAACACTTGGTTTTGCACCTGTTTTTACTAAGTTTCCTGCATTTTCTTTGAGTAAAAACGTGTCTAAACTAACCGGGAGTGTTCAAGTTTGGGTTGGGTAACATAAAAATTGGTTTTTAGAAAACTTTGTGTTTTCCGGTGGTATTCCGGTGTGTTTCCGGTGACTGAACTTGAGGATAAGGTTTTGCCTTTTTGGGTATAATTTTTGAAAGTCAAAAGGTTGGTGGAAAGTTGTGCAGAAACATCCCTTCTGCCGAAAGCAACTTCACCAACCCCATCACCTTTTTCACCAAACTTTCACATCAGATCAGATTGTGTCAGAGCTCTCGAAAGATATCTTTCGGCATCGAAAGATTATCCTTCGATATCTGTCGATCAAGGAAGGCTCGAAAGATTACTATCTTTCGACCCATCCTTCGAAGTCTGAAACATATCCTTCGAGAAAGGAATCTTTTCGAAAGATTCGTGTCCGAAAGATTAGGATCCTTCGTACTGGTGAATCTTTCGAGATCTGTTGATCGAAAGATAAGGATTTAACACGAAAGATAAAGATCTTTCAAAAGGGAATCCTTCGTGTTCTTGAGTCTTTCGAGATCATTGTTCGAGAGTCAACAGTAATCCTTCGAGTACTGTTGATCCTTCGAACAAGATTATATCTTTCGTTTGTGATCTGTTTATTGTTAACAACTTTCTGTGATTTCAGATCTTTCGACCAGGATCTTTCGGTTGTGTATCTTTCGGATCATTCTTACTTAGCATTTATTTTGCTTATCTATCATGAATCCGAGTTGGTGGGGAAGTCCGGCTCCAGACAGTGGAAAATACATGAATACCAGTCAATCTCCATCATGGGCCGAATCTCCGGTATCTACATCCTCACAAACAAATGCCACTCCAGCTGGTCAATGGGCGTTTGTTTCAAATCAAACTCCGAGTATTCAAAGTCTTCTACTAAGCGAAAGTGAAACCGGAAGTTTGAACAGGCCTCCAAAGTTGATGCATCTTCATGAATATCCAGGATGGGTTGATCGTTTTCATACATACATTCTTGGTCAAAATACAGAGTTGTGGTTGCGGTTCATTACGGAATTCGATCAAACTATCGAGGTTGCTGCTTCTTCGACAGCTACATTTGCCGATCTTCCTGATGATCAAAAGAAGACGTATGACTTAGAAAAGAAAGCATACGCTATTCTCACTCAAGCACTGAGCAAGGATATTTATCATCAGTTCGTCAGTTTCAAGACTACGAAGAAGCTGTGGGATGCATTGAAGACAAGAGGAGTAGGTAATGAAGCCACACGTCAACTACGACGAGATCTACTGAAGAAAGAATTCGATGGCTTCACATGTATGGATAAGGAGTCCTTGGGAGATATGACAAGCCGTTTTTATCACCTGCTTACTGAGCTGACCAACTTTGAAGTCACAACGACTCCAACAGAGGTGGTAAAGAAGTTTGCCGATGCATTGCCTCCTCAATGGAACAACTTCCTGGAAATCTTGAAGTACAACGGAACGTTGAGAACCACAAATATCAACGATTTCGTGCAGCTTCTGGAGAACAAGGATCAGGAAGAAACGTTGAAGGCAAAGAGAGTTGCAGTGCCACAGAATCCAGAGATGTATTATGGCACCTCCACTACGTCATCTGCAAAAGCCGGTTCACATGCTCCACTTCAGACGGCATTTGTCACAAGCACGGATATGTATGGCAATCCAGTGCAAGTTCCTGTAAAACCGCCTCCAACCACAGATCTGTATGGAAATCCAGTACAACCACCTCCTCCTCCTCCTGCTCAACAACCTCAATATGCGTGTTATGGAGGAACATCATCTGCTGCAGGTCAACAATCAAAGCCAAATACAGTACAGCTTGACACTTCAAGTTTTTCTAAAATCAGTGTAGAAGTAGCTAAGGAACACATGGAGCTGCTTAACACTGTAGTGAGCGCGTACTGTGGGTTGATAGAAGGTCAGATTGGAAACATTAATCTGACACAAGAAGATTACAGGCAGATTGATAAGGAAGAGATGGACTTGATGGATATCAAGTGGGCCTTTGCGAGTGCTGTGAGAAGAGCAAAGGATTGGATGGAAAGTACTGGCAGAACCAGCTTGGAAAGTAAGCGAGACACCAAGTATGGGTTCGATAAGCAAGCTGTTAAGTGCTTCAACTGTGGTGAACGGGGCCACTTTAAACGGGAATGCACAAAGCCAGCCCAGCACGGGAATCAAAACCCCTTCAGGAACCAAGGCAACCAGCAGAACAGAAACAATGATCGTACGTTGGTGCCTGTCAACAACCAAACCAACCGAGCACTTGCAGTTCAGGTGGATGAAGGTTGTGACTGGTCAATCCAGTTGGGTGGTGATGCTCCTGATGGAACAGCATGTTTTGCTCAGATTGTGAAGGAGCTAGTTCATACCAGTGGTGGAGAATCTTCTACCAGTGGTGATGAATCGTCTGAAGATGAAGACTCCTCTGGATACAGCAGGAGTGTTGATGAAGAATCATCCAACTCTGGTGATGATCATGTGGGTGAGACATCTAATGTTTCGGATGATATTGACATTGATGAACTCTTGGGGGAAGCTGTAGCAGAAACTCAAAGAAGATCTATTCTGGTGGATCAGGCTGCTTACTCTTCGTCTTCTCTCCATTCAGCCTTTATGGCTAATGTCGACGGTTCATCAAGTCAGGTATGTGTCGATGAACCCACTGCTAATAACTGTGATGAATGTGATAGATTGCATGCTAGGTGTGCTGATTTGGAAGGAAACATGTCTGAGTTGCAAGCCAAACATGATGCTTTACAAGCTAGTTTGTTTGACTTGCAAGACAAACATAGTTCCTTGAGTGCTGATTGGTGTGACTTGCAAAGCAAGCATGAGGCTTTGCAAGAGAAATATGATGTGACATTCATCCACAATCAGAAATTGACTGTGGATCTCTCTAAATGCACAGAAGCCAACATGTTTTATGAAAACCATGAAAAAGAATTTAAGTCAGTAATTGAAACGTTAAAGAAGGATAAAACTGAACTGACTAAAATGGTTTCAAGAAAACAAACTGATATTAATTTGTATATATCTCGCCTTGAGAGTATGCAAAAAGAGATGGCTTGTGTGAAAACCGAAAGTGATGCGATCCAACTAAAGTTAGACAGTTATTTGAGTTCTAGCTATGTGTTAGATCACATCATTGACGTTCAGAAGGAAAAGAGAGATGTCACATGCATAGGCTACAAGAAGTGTCCACCACCAGTGAGACATAATTATGATGCCATGCCTGATGAAGAGGACAGGGTTTTCTTTGAACCTTCTGTGCCTCTGGATGTTAAGGAGTTTGCTGCAGGACTCGGATACCAAAAGGAAGTATCCTCAGATTCAGATGTGTCAGCAGATACATTTGTAAGTGCTGAACAGAATCAAGATCCTCCAGTTGTGATTGAGGATGCTGATTCGTCTGATGATGAATCTGACGATACTGTCCCAGCAAAGTCTGATGCGGTAGTCAAAAATGAGGACATACCTCTTGAGAATCACATTCTATGTGATCCCCCTGTCAAACCCGCTAAGACTGTTGCAACTGAGTCCTCGTCTGAGAAGGAGTCGGAGAGTGTGAATTTGCTGTACACTCTAGTTGGTGATGATAAAATTTACTCAGACAAAGATTTTCCCATTAAAAATGTTAATCAATCTTTAATCAGTAAAGTTTTTGAAAATTCGACGAGTAAGTTCTTGGGAAAGGCAGGACCTAAAGTTACAGTTACACAGTGTCCTCCTATCCCAAAAGCCGAAATCCGAAAACAATTTGGCAACAAGAAATTACCAGCGATGCCAAAACAGCAAAATCACACCAAGCCCAAAGGTAAATCACCGGCTCAAGCTGAAAAGAAGCCGAATCAGAAGAAGAAGAAAGATGTTAACTTTGTGAAATCGACGGGAACAGACAAAATTGAAAAGTTTGAAAATCAATCTAACTTAGATTTTGTCAAGAAAGCTATTGTCGAGAAAAGAAATGAACCAAGCAGTTCAAAGCCTAGTACCTCGGGTTCACAAAGTTCAACATCATCGGCTAGACGATCACATGATTCTTCGGGGTTTGTAGAACGAAGATCATGTTTTGAGTGTGGAACCATTGGGCACATTATTAGAAATTGCCCATATCTTCATAAGCAGAAAGGAAAGGTTGATGATCCCCGTGGCAAAACTGACCGTAAGCCAACTG
The DNA here is from genome assembly GCF_002127325.2 of Helianthus annuus. Classification (NCBI taxonomy): domain Eukaryota; kingdom Viridiplantae; phylum Streptophyta; class Magnoliopsida; order Asterales; family Asteraceae; genus Helianthus; species Helianthus annuus. The sequence goes on from NC_035439.2 coordinate 4,433,291, forward strand.
TTTCCACAAAACAAGATCCCCGCCTTGTAAAAGAAAGGGAAAAGAAACAGAAACGCCAACAGGTTAAAAAGATAGAAAAAGCGATTAAAACCGATGCGGTTCAAAAACAATCTGTTGTTGTAAAACCAGACAATTCTAAAACTTCAAATCATCAAGAAGTTAAACTTTTAAAGAAAAACACTGGTGAAACCAAACAGACTTGGAAACCAAAAACGGTTACTGAATCAGGGGGACCATCACAATTCACCAACCATCAAAGACAAGAAGTTATTGTCATTGATGAAAATGGAAGACCCAAGACCACAATGGCTTGGGTCCCCATCTCCAACTAATTGATTGAGTTCATGTGCAGGGTGCTTCAGGAGGAACTATCAGTAGTCATTGGATTGTTGATAGTGGGGCATCCAGGCACATGACGGGCGACATGAAGCTTCTCTACGACGTTAAATCTATTAGAGGAGGTTATGTTGCTTTTGCTGGAGATAAAGGTGGATACATTACGGGAGAAGGAATGATATCTAACGGGATTGTCAGCTTTGACAAGATCAATTTTGTGCAACAACTTGATCACAATCTTCTTAGTGTTTCTCAAATTTGTGACAAGAAATTTTCAGTACACTTTGATGCTAATGGATGTTATGTGCTGAAACCCGGCTTCAAAATTCCAAAAGAATGGATTCTCTTGTCGGCTCCAAGGATAAACGACTTGTACGTCCTTGACATGAGCCAGGCTATTACTACGTCTGCACAAGCAACTTGTTTCGTTTCCAAAGCCACAGAAAAAGACACTATCTCTTGGCACAGACGAATGGGTCACATTCACTTACGCAAAATGAATCATTTGGTTTCAAATGAATTGGTGAATGGTGTTCCCCTCAAAAATTTCCATCTTCAAGACATCTGTGTTTCGTGCCAGAAAGGAAAGCAAACAAAGAAGAAGCACCCTACAAAGAAGATCAACACAGTGGCAGTTCCTCTTGAACGTTTGCACATGGATTTGTTCGGTCCTGTCAAGCACAAGAGTATTCGGGGTGATCAATACTGCCTCGTGGTTACTGATGATTATTCAAGATTTTCTTGGGTTGCATTCATGGCACACAAGAGTGAAACCTTTGGTATTATCAAAAACTTAATCATTCAGATTGAGAATTTGTATAAGTTGAAGGTTAGGCGGATACGTAGCGACAATGGTACTGAATTTAAAAATCATTCCATGACGGAGTTCTGCACTTCAAAGGGTATTCTTCATGAGTTTAGTGCAGCTTATACTCCTCAACAGAATGGTGTCGCTGAACGTAAGAACCGCACATTGATCGAGACTGCTAGGACAATGTTAGTAGAGTCACAGTTACCCATTCCATTCTGGACTGAAGCTGTGGCCTCTGCATGTTACACATTGAACAGAGTCCTTACAGTCAAAAGACACAACAAGACCTGCTTCGAGCTTCTTCAAAAACGGAAACCAGATTTGTCTTATCTAGAACCGTTTGGAGCTCCATGCACAATCATCGATCCTAATGGAAAGTTTGGGGCAAGAGCAATTGATGGATACTTTCTTGGGTATGCCACCCCTAACTTACGAGTCTGGAATCTAGAGACTAAAAGGGTCGAGGAATGGTCTGAGGTCAGAGTACAAAGGCACACCTTGCCAGTCAAAAATCCGGGTCAACCTTGGATGTTTGAGTACGATGACTTCTTCAATTCGATCAATGTTGAAGCCGTTGAAGAAAATGCTGCGGCTAGGATGTTTTTCGAGAGTGACAATGCAACAGTTTCACCGGTGGTTCGTCCAATTCTTGTTAATCAAGAACCATCTTCTTCGGTGAACAATAATACTCTCAACAATGAGGATTTTCATGATGCAAACGAATTGAACGAATCTTCAGAGGATGATGAATTTCTAGATGCAGATCAAGAAGCTCCTACAACAGCAGTTCATGGTACTTCAGAGGGTACTCCTCCAGTAGATGCTCATAGAACAGCTGAGGCTACTGCATCATCCTCTTCGTCAATTCCGGGTCTTGAATTGGTTGTTGATCTTAATCTTAACAACCTGGGTATAAATGTTCCAGTTCCAGATAATCCAGAAACAAGGATTCATAATACCCATCCTCAACAAAACATCATTGGAAATGTGCAAAGTGGCGTACAAACAAGAAACATGTTGCGAAACAACAACAATGCAGGCTTGTATGCAGCTATTCGAGAATCCGGGCAACAAAACGACTGGTCCTTCGCGTGTTATGTCTCACAAGAAGAACCAAGAACGTGGAAAGAAGCCTTGAAAGATAACGCTTGGGTTGAAGCAATGCAGGAAGAACTGCAACAATTCCAGAAGCTGGGTGTCTGGAAACTAGTAGAGAAACCTGCTGGATACAAGAAGATTGGTACCCGTTGGGTTTTCAAATGCAAAAAGGATGACCGCGGAGTTGTTATCCGAAACAAAGCTCGTTTAGTCGTTCAAGGTTTTCGTCAGATTGAAGGGATCGACTACAACGAAGTCTATGCACCTGTTGCACGTCTCGAAGCAATTCGAATCTTTCTAGCCTATGCGTCCTTCAAAGGATTCAAGGTCTATCAGATGGACGTGAAAAGTGCATTTTTACACGGTGTGGTTGAAGAAGAGGTGTACGTCGAACAGCCTCCAGGTTTTGAAGATCCTATCCATCCCGATCGGGTTTGGTTGCTCAACAAAGCTCTTTATGGTCTTCATCAAGCACCACGAGCTTGGTATGCAACCTTATCACACTATCTGCTGGAGAACGGTTTTCGTAGAGGTCTTATCGACTGTACTCTTTTCATCAAGGAACAAGATGGAGATCTTCTTCTGGTACAGGTATATGTTGATGATATTATTTTTGGTTCTACTAATGATGTTTTGTGTAGGGAATTCGAGCGCATTATGCAGGATAAATTCGAGATGAGTGCTATGGGGGAAATGACCTTCTTCTTGGGCCTACAAGTACAACAAACGGAGTCTGGGATATTCATCCATCAGACTAAATATGTTGGTGACATCTTGAGCCGATTCCAGATGTCTGATGCAACGCCCATTGGTACCCCATTGCCAACTAATCACGGAATTACTCCAGATTTGAAGGGAGAAGCTGTTAGTCCCTCAAACTATCGCGCTATGATCGGATCTCTCATGTACCTCACAGCATCAAGGCCAGATATAATGTACCCAACGTGCCTGCTTGCTAGATATCAAGTTAACCCGAAGGCCTCACATCTTGCTGCTGTTAAAAGGATTTTTCGTTATTTGAAGGCGTACCCTGACACCGGTCTGTGGTACCCTAGGGATAATAACTTTGAATTGGTAGCTTTCAGTGATTCTGATTTTGGCGGATGCAAAATCGACGGTAAATCCACAACGGCTGGATGTCAGTTTTTAGGAAATCGCCTAGTTACATGGCAGTGCAAGAAGCAGACGTGTGTAGCTACATCAACATGCGAAGCTGAATACATTGCTGCCTCAAGTTGTTGCTCCCAAGTTCTTTGGATCCAACAACAAATGCGGGACTACGGTTTTGAATTCCTAACTACTCCTATTTACGTTGATAATTCTGCTGCTTTAGATATCACTAGAAATCCTGTGCAGCATTCAAAGACCAAACACATCGAAATCAAATATCACTTCATACGTGATTGCTTTGAGAAAAGGCTAATCGATGTTGTTAAGGTCCACACCGATGACCAACGTGCCGACTTATTTACCAAAGCATTTGACAAATCAAGATTTGACTTTTTATTATTGGTAAACGGCATTAAGGTCAAGCAAGAGTAAAACCAACATCGGAAAATCATTTTTGTAAATATCTTTGTGTGTTTTTAAATTTATCTTAGCTTGTTGATTTTAGGGGGAGTAAATCCAAAATCTGAAAATCCAAAAACATCGAAAAATTTCAAAAACACAAAAACAATAGAAAATCAAAAATGAGTTTCCTGGAGAGCAAAAGAGAAAATGATAGTACATCAGTGGTCTAGCCTAACCTCTTTAAATCTTAAATGAAAAACGATAAGCAGCTCTATATAAGATGTATCGGTAGGCTCACAATCATTTTAAAGTGTGCAGGGTGATATAAATCTTAATCGACTGAAGATCAGGTGGGAACCATTCATTGGCATATGGTCTTAGTACCGAAATTTCGTTTGATAGATTGCCGAGGTTCTGAGATATTCGGTCTTTATGCTGCTTATCATCTGGGTATCATGGTTGTATCTTTTACCGAAAAATAACGGGGACGCAAGTCTAGATCTTCCATGATACTATACATACGTGTACATATTGCATACTGCATTCGACCTCAATAAGTGATAAACAATCACATGTCCAAATCAAATAAGTGATAAAATATCACATTTATCCGGGTGTCAAGTTCGTCTCTCTGCTGTACGGAAGTACTGACCTGTTCACGGACTTGCACCTGTGCCCTCATGCATACGAAAATCAAGTTCCTCCTCAATAAGTGATTATATCACATAGGACTTGTTTTCAAATCAAAATAAGTGAGTATCTCACAATTTATACGGTCAAACAGATGATAATCGGTATACTCACCGGTAAGATGAACTCTCGTGCATACCTTGATACGGGAATGTGTCGTGATGTGGATGAACACCGGTCGGTAAGTATAAATCATACATTAACGTATCCTCTAACCATGATTACATCTGATAAGTTGAGCTTAAGTGGACAACAATACCGATAATTGTTATAGGATGCTTATCTTAATGTTAACTAATTGAACAACAAGAGTGTTTTGGCATGACCGTACACTGATATGATTCTCTTACCCTCGAAACTCGCAAAAAGATTGTCTGTATATATTTATTTACTGCTTAACTTTTATTATTTCTTTTAAACAGTTTCGTCGTTTGGTGCATATCAGCACGACATTAGCGGTGATGTCGTTTGATAACACTCAAAGGATTTTAAATTGTTGTCTTTTAATTTCAAAAATACCAAAAAGATTTTAGGTGTGTTTTAATATAAACTTTATAAAAGCCAAAAAGATTTTATTTCTGCTTTATTTTCGATCGTACGATGTTGGAGCTCAAGTCTTCGTTACCTGAAACCTGACTGAAAACCGAACTGACTAAATCTTCATAAACGGTCGAAATTTGCATGTTTTGAAAGTTAAAGACTTAAATTGACAAATTTATTAAACTTTCAAAATGTCGGACGGTGTTTGATTATGACATGGTCATTCGTGTGTCATTTGTTTATACTATATTCCAAGCGGTTGTTCTCATTACGCGTTTAGATTTCTTGCATGTGCAGATTCTAAAGGCTGGGAGAACATAGTCGATGACAAGCTCTGGAATGAAGACACGACGAGAAGGCGCTCAAGTGATGAAAATGATCGAGTTGCCGCTGCCCATCATCAACACCACAAGGATCTTACTTCATAAAGTTAAAGTATTTCACGAGCATAACTCAAGGGGGAGCTTATGTTTAGGGGGAGTTTGTCAACACACTTCCTACATGATACGGGTAGTTTGTTGATACACTTTCTACTTTGAAGACGTGAAGACTTTGAAGATCCTCCGACATTGAAGACATGATAGGACATCAGAGTCTTGAAGACCTGAAGACCAAAGACCGTCGAAGTTCAAGATGAGTCTACACTTTTGGAAGAACAAGACAAAGCTTAGAGATCAAAGACAAAGCTACAGCCAAGGGGGAGTTTGTTGGTGCACTTGTGTCTGTACTTTGTCTGTATTCGGTCTGATATAAACGATGTCCTGATTTGTGTTGTAAGTTGACCAAGTCAACCATCCTCCGGTTTGACTTGGACAATAGTTGAAAGATGTTCTGATCGAAGGATAGCCTCGAAGGATACACCTGATCCTTCGAGGTAATCGAAAGATATGGTTCGACCATGGTTCGACCATTAGACCTCGAAGGATGATCCTTCGAGGTGTATGCTGATCTTTCGTGTAACATGTGGTCGACAGATGATCCTTCGGACCATCTGTCGAATCCTTCGAGCAGACCTGCTGAGCTGGGTATATATACCCATGCATGTGTTGAGTGTGAGTTAGTTCTGAAAGTTCTGTCATTTTTGCACCGAGAGATAGAGAGTGTTGAGAGCTTTCTGTCGGAACTCACACACACACACACTTGAGAGTTTACATGTTAGATTTGTAAACATTGTGCTTGTAACCGAAATCTTCATTTGCATTAATACGACTAGTGTTAATCGGTGAATCTTTGTGTGATTGTGTTTCTACTTGTCTCATCCCGGTTTGCCTACTAGCTTGGATTCCGCACTCGCTAGTGGGTTGGTATAACAAGGTATAGGTTTGTTCTCGATCCTCCGAGAGGGACCTACATAATTGTTCTCATGGCTCGTGTCATCAATTCTGAAGTCAACTTCGAACTCAATACAACACATACTTGTCGATAAGCGTTTCATTTTAGTTGTCTAATTTTTGACCCGTTTAACATTTATTTATTTACTATAATCTGACATGTTTTACCCGTTTTAATTTAGATTGATAGATTTTGACCCATTTAATATATATTTACCGTATTTTGGTGTGGGTGTGTTTCGGCTGGATTCTATACCGCTATTCAGCTGCTGTGTGTGAGTTTTGGCGTGAGCTTTAGTATGGGGGGCCTTTGTGGACGTGTTTGTCATTTTCTAGCAGTATAAGTCTGTTTCTTTTTCGGGTGTTTTCCTTCGCGTGGTGTGTGTTTTGTTTTGTTTTGTGGGATTCATTCATATCTGCTTCTATTTTTGGATGGTTTAGGGTGGGGGTTGGGCTGCTGTGTTTATATGTTTGGTTGGTTAGTTGGCTCTATTTTCTCGGTGCAGAAGAATAGCATCATCTCTATAAATGGATTCTCATTTGCTGGGCTTAAAGAATGGGTCGCAAGATGAGTCTTGAATAAAAATAAAAGTAAAAAAAAAATGGGTGTGTATCAAAGCTCAGTAGGTCTTGAAGGGAGGTTCACACCTCACACATTTGCAGACCATTTAAATGCTCCTTATTAAGTGGGTTTTTTATACATCAACACCAAGTTGATGGTATAGGTTGCTTATGTTGGCTGGTTTATTATAGGGGTGCAAACCAGCTGAGGTACTCGAGCTCAACTCGAAACGAGCCGAGCTTAAACGAGCTCGAGCCCGAACTTAAAACAAGCTCGTTTAGTAAACGGGCCCAAGCCCCAGCTTCGCTTATTGACAATGCAAAATTAGTCTTGAAATGCAATTTGTAATGACTTTTTTGTGGTTTTAGTAGTTGATATGCTCACATTGTTGGCAAAAATACTGGATTCTTTGTTAATCATTTAAGCTGTTCCAAAAATATAAGTACACACAGACTAGATACATAGTCTTTTTACCATTTATCCTTTCGATATGTTTGTGGTATATTAGCGAGGAGCTTGCTCTGCCACCCTGGAGCATCTTTTCTTCAATCAAAATCACCATCTGTTGCCCAATCACATAGCTGCTTACTATGTTTGTTGTGCGGCCTTGCGCTCATGAAATATAGTTGGTTTCGCCACAAGTGTTCTCAACATACACCATTGAGCATTTGAGCCATCAACCGCGCCTTGCCGGGTGTTTTTGGTTCAACCAACCAAAATGGTGAAATGAATTAGAAGTGTTCATGTGTGGGGCTAAGCATATAACACATAGATATGTACATTGTGTGCTGTTGAATAAAGAGCGTTGAATAGATTTTGTAAAAATTTCTGATTATATTTTGATGGTGTTAAGTCATATGATCTGGTAATCGTTCTCAAGGTTACAAAAGTCCTCGTCTGATACTTTTTCTACAAGAGTTTGTTTTGACTCAAACCTCTTTTGTTTATAATCCGTTATTACTTGAACATATTGGTTCAAAGGTCTGACTCGTACCAAAATGAATAGGTTTTAAAGCCACCCATTCTAAACCGTACCTTTCATGAACTGTTACCTTGCCTGACCTACTGTCCATTTTCCCAAGGATAGCAATTTTTTTTTTCTAGACAACATACATAAAATTACTGATACATACATTTACAAGTTTGTGTCTACAGTAGTCGTCACGTGGCGGCCTCCCATTTAGCCACGTGGAAACCATTAACTTGTTTTTTCCAATTTATGTTTGTAGATATACTGTATTTGATTCAAGAGATTAACCAAGCAGGGAATGTACTCACATCCGATTTTTGAGGATTTTACCCCTCCCGCTCCCGTCTTCCTTTTTTTCCTCGTTGCATTGTCTTTTTTAACTCTTTTTCGTTTTTTTTTGTTTTTTCATATTTTAGTTTACTAATACATACATTTACAAGTTTGTGTCTACTGAAGTCGCTAGGGATGAGATGAGATGGTACACTACCCGTACACGTATCAGTACCGAAAATGCGGGTACCAAATTTTGAATAAAATTGGGTATTGAATATTGTACCGATTATTATGGTACGGTACGAGTACGGGTATCGATACCGGTCTTTTGTTACGGTAACCATTTTGGTACCACTTTGTTTTTTATCTTTTGAGCACTCGTACGAGTACTAAATAGGTAAAATTAGTACAGGTACCAATACAATAAGGGTATCAAATACGGTAAAATCAGTGCGAGAAGTGATACAATACGAGTACCTAATAGGTAAAATCAAAATGAGTACGATAACACGAAAAATAAATCTTAATATTCATTCATAACCAAATTCGGCACTAGTACCATTTTTACCCGTACCCGTACCATACTGAAAGCAGCGAATACCGAAATCAATAAAACAGGGTACCATACATGTACCGTATAGTTAAAATCAGCATAGGTACGAGTACAAGTACAAATATTTAGGAAAAAAAATCTCATCCCTATTAGTCGCCATGTGTCCGGGGTGTGCATCTTCGCCATGGGATTTGCTTGAAGACGATTTTTAGCGTATCGTTTCGGACTTTCACGAGTCTGGAGTCATTAATCCGGGGTGTGCATCTTCGTTTATCACTTTGATTCCAAAGGTTAAAACACCTTTGGGTCTTAAAGATTACAGACCCATTACTTTGATTGGGATGATTAGTAAGGTTCTTTCTAAAATCGTTTCTAATCGCCTTAAAAAGGTTATGGGTAAGGTTATTTCTGAATCCCAATCTGCTTTTATTGCCGAGCGTTTTATCTTAGACGGCCCGTTAATGATCAATGAGCTTCTTGCATGGTTAAAGAAAAAAGGTAGAAAGGCTTTTTTATTGAAGATCGATTTTGAAAAAGCCTACGATAACGTGAATTGGAAGTTTTTGCTGGCTATTTTGGATCAAATGGGTTTTCCGTCTATTTGGTGCAAATGGATTGAAGGGGTTCTAATTTCCGCTCGGGCTTCGGTCCTTGTTAACGGTTCTCCTACTTTCGAATTTAAGTGTGAGAAGGGGTTGCGCCAAGGTGATCCTCTATCCCCTTTTCTTTTTCTTTTTGTTATGGAAGCTTTGTCGTGTTTATTAAAGAAAGCTAAGGAGATCGGGGTCTTAAAAGGTATGGGGGTCGCGGATAATGAAGCGGATATTACTCACCTTTTTTACGCAGACGATGCGTTAATCATGGGAGAATGGTCTAGGGAGAACATACAAAGTACGGCGCAGATCCTTCGTATTTTTCATCTATGCTCGGGCCTTCGTATTAATATTTCTAAATCTAATCTTTATGGGATTGGCACCACCAACAATGAGGTGGACGATATGATGGAGGTGTTGGGTTGCCGAAGGGGTAGTCTTCCTTTTATTTATCTTGGTATTAAGGTTGGAGCGAATATGTCCAGGATTTGTAATTGGGACTCGGTTATAGAAGTTATTAAAAATAGGCTAGCGTCTTGGAAAGCTAGATGTCTATTGGTGGCCGCTTAATTCTCATCAAGTCGGTTCTTGAAAGCTTACCGATCTATTACCTATCGCTCTACAAAGCTCCAAAAATGGTTATTGAAAAAATTGAAGCTATCATGAGGAAATTCTTTTGGTCGGGTTCTAGCATTGAACGAAAAATTCCTTGGATCTCATGGGAGATTATATCTACTTCAAAGAAAGACGGTGGCCTTGGCGTTTCCAATTTACAGCAAACAAACGAGGCTTTATTGCTTAAATGGTCGTGGAGGTTTAAAAAGGAGGGCAATAGTCTTTGGAAGCGCATTGTCATGGCTTGCAATGGGTCTGCACGTAGATGGACTTCCATGCCTTGTTCTAATTCGGCTAGTGGGAATTGGAAGGATATCGTCAAAGTTAGTGACAAGTTATTGCCTAATGGCTGCTCGTTAAACTCCCTTTTCGTTGGTAAAGTTGGTAACGGTACTGCGGTTTCATTCTGGTGTGATGTCTGGCTTTGTGATGCGCCGCTCAGGTTGATTTATCCGAATCTGTTCAGATTAGAAACGGACAAATGGGTGACTGTCAGTAAAAGATTGAAGGTTCAAAATGGTGTCAAATCATTAGATTGGAGATGGAGGTATGCCCCGTCTACTCAGGAGGAGTTATCTGAGTTATTCCAATTGTTGGAAGACTTGTATAACTTCCAATGGAGCGGTGGCACTGACTCGTAGAGCTGGAAAGGTGATTCGAACGGCAAGTTTTCAGTTAGTTAAGCGAAGATGTTTATCTATAATGCTTTTAACACTCACAAGACTCCGACTATAAATTGGAAAGTTTGGGTTCCTTTAAAGTGTAAGATCATGGTTTGGAGAGCTCTTCGGGACCGTCTTCCTACCTGCGCAGCGTTAGAAAAGCGAGGAGTTCAGCTGCAAGATAATAATTGTTACCTTTGTCAATCGGGTCACGAAACGACTATGCATCTCTTTACCGGGTGCGTCTTTTCCTTTGAAATCTGGAATAGAATTATGGCTTGGTGTCGCCTTTGCTCTTTTTATGCCTTTGATGTGTCCGATGTTCTAGCGATTACCGATTCTCAGCCGGTTTCAAATCAGCAGAAGGTTATTTTTCGGGGCATCATATACACAACATTGTGGTCTATTTGGAATGAAAGAAATGCGCGAATCTTTTTACGTAAACATAGAAGACCGGTGGAAGTGCTCGAGGGCATCAAGAGTAAGTTGTTCTTTTGGTTTCGTCATAGAACTAGAATTAAAGATGTCGATTGGATAAAATGGTGTAATTACCCTTTGGATTTGATGTAATCCCTTGTTTGTGCCCGGGGGTCCTTGCTTTGAGGTCCGCCTTTTGGGTGTTTTGAATGAAAGTTACCTTACAAAAAAAAAGTCGCCATGTGGCGGTTTCCCACATGGCCACTTGGAAACCGCTAACTTTCCTTTTTTCTTCTTCCAAATTCACTTTGTCGTTTGGGTGCAAGGGAGTAAAGCCCGAGCTCAAATTGGCTCAAGCTTGTTTAACTTATGAGAACTCAAACTTGTCTCGGTTTGAAATTTGGTTTCAAAGCTCGAGCTTAGCTCGTGGGTAGTTTTTCAAGCTCGGGCTTGGGCCGCTTAACTCGTTTATTATCTATTAATTAATTTTTATTAGTTATAATTTATATTTTTTTCTAAATTTATATATAACATCATACACATATTTAGTTTGATCATAATTTTATAAATAATCATTGTTATTATATAAATAAATACATAATACATGTTCAGGCTCGCGAGCTGTCTCGAGCTCGCTTGCAAAACTAACTTATTAATAAACTCTAGCTTGGGCTCCAGCTTGTTAAAATTTGACTTGTTTCGAGGTTTTTTAGCTGACCTCAAATAGCTCGACTCGTTTACACCCTTAGTTTGTAGGTATATATTTATAAAATTATGATCAATGTTAGTTGATGCTGCCCTTTAGTAACATACATGAAATGCCGCTCCAAGAAAAAAAATAACAAAATGTAAGAATTCAAACAAGTGAACTCATTTTAAAAGACTAGTCTGGTGGTTAAAGGAACTTTTTTGGTCTGTAAACCCCATATCTATTGACCATACAAGGTTGATGATAAGCCACATATCTTGTAATGGTTTCATTCGTAACGAGTATATATTTTTTTTTGGAAGGAGACTTTCTCTGTACAAGACCGAATTGGTCTCCGAGGTCATGTCAATTTTAATTAAACAATAGAATGATCCTTAAAAAACTAGAAAAACATTCTGACAACTTATCATAAAATACAAGGACCAAATGTGAATAATTGTATATTTGAATTTTGAACCCTAACTCCGTTCCGGTTTATGCTTCTGCTCGTCGACGCTGGTGGCTGGTTCGTTGGGTGCTGCTTCTGGGTCGGTATACTTATTAAATAACATTTGCAATTTTTCTGAAAGATTAATTAGCTTTCTTCTTTTGTTTTTAATCTAATCTGTTTAACCTTTGAATGAATCATGAGGATTCACATTATTACGATATATATCAATCCTGTTTTACATATTATTTGTTACATTTGGTTGGTTCAAGGGGCAATGTGATTAGAAACAAATAGAGTGCTTATGATAATTTACCATAAGCACTAGAAATTTAATACGTTTGCATTGTCCTCAGTGGCGAAGCTTTACCCGAAAATATATATACCCAAAAATTTCTATAGAACCGGGGGTCGAAAACGTATATACCCAAAAATTTCTATACGAAAACTACATGTATAACACACTACTGAGCGAAAAGTTCGGGGGTCGGACGCCCCCGGCCCCTTGTATACTTCGCCCCTGGTCATACAACTCAAAGTTTAAAATGTAGTCTTCTTGGTTCTGATTTTGGTTATACATTGGGAGATTTTAGGGCTATTATAACTTTTAAATCATTGGGAAATTTTGATTATACATTGGGAGATTTTGGTTATACACTGGGAGATTTTAGGGCTTCTTTTGTGTGTGTATTAAAGAGAGTAGCTATTTTTGCAGGCAACAAGAATATCTGAAGATGGATAAACTCAGCAAGCTTCCTTCGGGCATAATAGAGAGCACCTTATGTCTGCTACCGATTCAAGAGGCAGCAAGGACAAGCATCCTCTCTAAGGAATTTGAAGTATGGATAGGTTTAGTGTTAGGGGCCAAAAGGGTTAGAAAAAAAGACGTTGGGGGCTCAGATGTTAAAAACTTCTTTTTTGGACTAAAAGGGTAAAAGTGATATAACCACAGGGGCCAAAATCGTAATTTACTCTTTAATTTTTTTAACTATTACTAATCTTTATTTTGTCTATGCTTTAAGTCTTTTCTTCCATTTCCGAGAAAGCTTCCAACAACATTGGTCCACTTGAAATACTTGTGTATGGAATGCGTATGCTTTTGTCACATATATGCGTTACCTATTTTTGTTTTTTTATTAGAAGCTCCCCAAACCTCGAAAAACTTAAGCTAGTGGTAAATAGCAAAAATCTATGTTGTATTCATTCTACTTGTTTTTATTTTTATGTCAAAAACAACTCACACAATACACTTCATGTAGGTTACTGAAGATGAGGTGCTTGATGAATCATATACGGGCTCCTCTACTCTCGAAGATTATTCAGATATTTCGTTGGAATCCACTAATTGGGAAAGCTGTTGGTATAGAGATACCGGATCGAGCCGATATTGTTATTGGTTTTGGGGTGTGTCCTAAAACTAGCGACGCTAAGATCGTCAAGATTTCACGTTTTGTCGAGGCCACGGCTGAGGTGTTCACATTAAGCTCTGGGGCTTGGAGAAGTGTGCCGATGAACAAGCCGCTTAAGTCTAAATCGTTGCATTTCCGGAATACACAGGTGGTTGTAGATGGGGTTATTTATTGGCTCACTTATGATAATAATATTACAGATAAACTTACGTTTTATTCATTTGATTTGGCAAGTGAAGAATTTGGAGAAGCAATAGACTTTCCTTATAACTTAGCAGGACGCTCTGGAAGGCTGTACAATATGTCTAAGATCAATGATTCTCTTGTGGTGCTTAGTCATCACTGTATTGTTACTAATTCAACACCGAAACCATTTTGTGACGTATTGATGATGTTGAAAAATGGTGTTCCAAAACCTTCCTTTACAGAACTATTCACTGTTAACGACGTTGGGCTTAATAGTATGATTGGATTTAGGAAGAATGGCCAACCGATAATAGATCAGACGAAGACGCATGGATATGATGGTGAACTAGAAGTTTATAACCTCTGCTCGGAACGCATCAACGGTCTTGGGATTTATGGGTCGCTCTTCAGGATGACCTCCTACAAAGAGTCGCTACTTTTGCTTAATCATTCTGATTCTATCATTCACTCATAGATGATGAATCTACTTTTAATTCCTAGTGTTTTTTTTTTTTTTTTTTTTTTTTTTTTTTGTTACTGTTCTATTTTGGTTTTTATAGTTTTTAGTTTAGCTTTCATCAGACTTAATGGTAACTTTTTTTATTATCATCTAATTGAAACATGCTTCTAGTATATGTTTAAATCCTGCTTGATTTATAATCTCATAAGCAAAAATAGATGGTGGCTCCTTCAGGTTATCTTTGTTCTCAAACTGCAGTCACCATACAACAATTGCAGTGCTGATCATTGTTTTGTGTGGTTCTGTTAACTAGTATTCTTGTAACTGTTCTCAACTTCTCTTGACTCGTATCATCAATTCTGAAGTCAACTTCGAACTCAATATAATACATACTTGTCGATAAGCGCTTCAGTTTAGTTGTCTATTTTTTGACCCGTTTAACATTTATTTACTATAATCTGACATGTTTTACCCGTTTTAATTTAGATTGATATATTTTGACCCATTTAATATATATTTACCATATTTTGGCACATTTGACCACCATAAGAATAACTATTAATGACAAAATACCCATGCTTGATCTTAAAACTGTGTCTCATACCTAGCTTAATACCTGTTGTGTATATCGTGTATACCCGCAGGTATCAGCTACACTCATTACTAGAAGTGGCAAATATAACCCAAAGACAAACTTTTGGGTAATAATTTGATAGGATTATTTGTCTGAAACGATTCGATTTCAAATCACCTCATCTCATCTGGTTGTTGTAATGAATTGATTTTGCATCGTGTCTTGGTTTTGTGCTAATTGCTTGAAGGTTAGTTCTATATAAACCTACGATCTGATGAGCTGTTAGTTCAAACACCGTTGCAACAAGTAGGCAAACACACACGCTAATGTTTGCTTTGTATTGAGTCATATTCTAGCGAACGGATCTAGTATAAAAAAATATAGCATAAAAAATTCAGCGCAAAAGTAGTACAAAAAATGTAGCACAAAAATGTTATACAACATAGAAATAAACACAATTTTTCGAGTTTTTACATTTTTTTATATTTTTTATAGCAATATAATACTTAAACTAAAGATAAAAAATGTTCGATTTTATGGTGCAATTTTTTTAAATGTCGTATAAAAAAGTTATGGACGTTTATAAAACGAGAGGAATATGAATGTGTCTTGCATGTGAAGAGACATAGTCAATAAATAGGTTTTTTTTCCAAGAATGCTCTTGCACTCTTTTTTTTTCCCCTACATTTTCATATTAGACATTGATTTGAAAATGAAAGGTTAAGATCCTTTCTTATATTAATTAGGCAAAATTAACTTTTTATTTTACCGAACAAAATAATATGAAGAAGAAAATAGAGTCCCCTAAACAAAACTAGAAAAAAAAAATCGAGAGCACCAATATGATATTAGCTCACTTGTTAGATCTTAAGTTCAAAACCTTAGTTTAATTTAGATTTATCCGTGCAATGCCTATTACTCCAAGTAAGGCCAAATAATGTGGTCATGACCCTCTACTAGGACTACAAACGAACCAAACGTTTGGTGAACAGTTCGTGAACCGCTCAGTGGGAAGTTCGTTTGTGTTCGTTCGTTTATTAAACAAACGAACACGAACAAGAAATTTAAACATGAACAAAGGTCGTGTTCGTTCGTTTATGTTCATGAACGTTCGGTAACGTGTTCGTTTGCATTCGATAGTTCAGCAGTGGTTTTGGTTTTTATATTTATTAAATACTTCAAAGTTCTGAAAAATTAAATATCTAATATGTATGAGTGGGGTAAGGATACTGTAAAAAGTGCTCAAAGTGTGAGAAGTGTAAGAAGTGTATTATAACACTATATATAATACTATATAACACCATATAAATACGGTATAACAATATGTAACACCATATAATACCATATAACACTATGTAACACTATATATCATTATATAACAAATATAACACTATACATCTATCATAGACATGCTATCAGACAACCTATAGTGTTATATTTGTTATATAATGATATATAGTGTTACATAGTGTTATATGGTATTATATAGTGTTACATATTGTTATACGGTGTTTATATGGTGTTATATAGTATTATATATAGTGTTATAATACACTTCTTACACTTCTCACACTTTGAGCACTTTTTACAGGATCCTCTACCTGTATGAGTGTATTATATATTTTGTTCATGAACGATTGTTTGTGTTCGTTTGTTTTTATTTGGGCTCATGAACATTATTTTGCGCATATTTGTGTTCGTCAACGTTCGTTTTTATTCATTGCCTAAAATTAACAAACAAACACAAACGAACACGAACAAGTTCATTTTCTTAACAAACGAACATGAACACAAAACCTCGTTAACACGAACACAAAATCTCGTTCGATAAGTGTTCTTGAACGGTTTGTGAACACATATATTTCTTAACAAATGAACACGAACAAGGTCTTGTTCGTGTTCGTTCGGTTCGTTCGCAGCCCTACCCTCTACATAGACGTCATGTCACCCACCTCAAATCCAACATCCAAAACCACTATACTAAGGATTTTGTAATGATCCAAACCACTTTCTCTTTTATTATTTTAAGAGTAAATTACGATTTTGGCCCCTATGGTTATATCACTTTTACCCTTTTAGCCCAAAAAAGAATATTTGAACATCTGAGCCTCCAACGTCTTTTTTCTAACCTTTTTGGCCCCTAACACTAACCCCATCCATTAAATGTTAGGGGCCAAAATGGTTAGAAAAAAAGACGTTAGGGGCCAAAAGGGTTAAAAAAAAGGGTAAACGTGATATAAGCACAGATGTTAAAAAAAAGGTAAAAAAAAAGGCCAAAAAGGCTCAGATGTTAAATTTTTTTTTTTGACTGAAAGGGTAAAGGTGATACAAGCCAAAAACGTAATTTACTACTGTAACCTTCCTTTCATCATGTTCAACAAATCATATTCCAACAACCATGACCACAAAACCTTTAGTGCAACTCTTAATACAAATCGATATAAGGTACAAGAACCACTTGTGTCGTGTATGAAGTGGGTGTTTGGCATTCCTTCTCAAAACTGACTTATTAACTTATATAAGTCATAAGTGAGAAGTCAGAAAAAATGACTTCTTAACACACAAAAGCTACCAAAATAAACTAAACACTTAAAAATACAACTTATTAACTTTTATTAACTTTTATAACTCAATAAGTGTTGCTTCAAAATAAGCTAACCCAAACACACTTAGTAAACCATAACCTTACTCTGGTATATGGCTTCTGCTCGTCGACATCGCTGGTGGCTGCTGGTTCGTTGGTTGCCTGTTTGCTTATTAGGTAACTTAAGCCATATCAGTTGTACAACAGGTATTTTCTTTTCATATTCGATTACTTCTCATAAACTTCATAAGCCGTTGTTCATTACTGGATTTGGGTAAATTGGCATCAATACTTCAAACAAATGTGTGCAATGAATTTTCGTTGTTAAACTCACTAACCTAATTGCTTCTGTTCCAACCCTAACCCCTTTCATTTTCATCCGTTTTTTGTTTCTGTTACATGGTTTTGTTGTTATTGTTTAGTGTGTAGACTAAACATATTCCCATAGTAGCTAGCTAGCTAATTTTGCAGCTAATAAGGGTATCCTAGTAAGATGGATAGAATTAGCAAGCTTCCAATAGGCATAATAGAAACTATCTTATGTTTCCTACCCATTCAAGAGGCAGCAAGGACAAGTATCCTCTCTAGGGAATGGAGATACCATTGGACCAAAATCCCTAAACTTGTGTTTAACGAGTATACGTTTGAAGTGTCGACCGATAGGGCTGAGCCGTCTGTTTTGGAACAAACGTTTGACAAACCAAGTAAAAGGAGAGAAATGCACAAGAGGTGTAAGTTTTTCTACGCGATATACCAAGTTCTGCTTATGCACGAGGGTCCAATAAACGAGTTCACTCTTTCTATGGGGGTAGATACCTCGTGTGTTGAGATTGACCAAATACAACGTCATTTATCGAAGAAAAATACTCTCAAGATATTAAAACTTGATTTTTGTACGGGAGGTGATGTGGAGTATAAGTTACCCATTTCTCTCTTCTCTTTACACCAATTAACAAGTTTGTATCTCAGTGGTTGTGCTCTTTACCAACAACGTTCATTCAATGAATTTGGTTATCTTACAACCTTACATTTGGAAAGTGTATGGATGTATGAGAAAATGCTTCTGCGTCTTTTATCCAGCTGCCCATTTCTTAAGAGTTTGACTCTCGTAAGTTTATAATATATAAAATTTAATTTCCATGGTCTTCCATAACTTATCTAAACATTGTAATTTTGCAGGATAATGGGAGTACATTTATCTATGATGATGAAGATACTACCATTGTTGATCTATTAGAGTGTTTACCGGTGATTGAATATCTTTATGTTGTGTTTTCCTTCGTTGAGGTAATTTTATCTACATGGTATAACTATATTCTTGATTAGACTTTGGTTTGCTTATTAGTTATCACTAATCTTTGTTTTGGCTATGGCTCAAGGATTTTCTTCGATGGAGACATCCGAAAGAGCTCCCGACACCATTCGTGCACTTGAAATATTTGTGTATACATGATTTGAGCTTTAGTCACATATATGGGTTACCTTTTCTTGCTCTTCTGATTAGAAGCTCCCCAAACCTTGAGAAACTTAAGCTAGTGGTAAATAACAAGAATCTGTGTTGTATTCTACTTGTTCTGATTCTTACGTCAACATACACTCACACAAGACACTTCTTCATGTAGATGTATGACCAAGATTGTCTTCAAGATTATGAAATGGGCTCTTTAACACTCGAAGATTATTCAGATATTACGTTGGAGCATCTGAACTAATTAGAGATTATACATTTTAGCGACGCAGAGAATGAGTTGGATTTTGTGAAGCTTATAATGGCCAAGTCACCTGTACTAAAGAAGGTATGGATATCCCGATGTTATGATTTTGATAAAGATAAAGAATCAGAGATTATAAAAATCCTTTGCTTTACTCCATGCGCGGCCCCTCTGGTAGACATCATGTGGTAGAAATCGTGGTCGGATAATTGAAATCCAATTAGTCATGCATTTGATGGTTATGTTTTTTTTGTTGACGTTACTGAAATGAACAAATTTGTTTCGTTCTGATATGAGGTTCTGAGACGATGATGTTATGCATCTTGAATTTGTTAAAATGTTATGCCTTTCGGGTCTTGAAGCTGTACTCGGGAATAAGAAGGCATATGATTATCTACCATAACCCCTGAAATAATAAGCCGTACCAGCTTAATTTTCACTTACTAGAGCACCTGTTAATATGAATCATCGATCAAGCTTCTATGCTCTCAATTTTCTAAGGATCATCATATTGGGTAAGTAAATGGGAGAACATATTCACAACAACCGACGCCATAAAATCCACACGTCTTCTTGATCTATCACTGATGCTCACAATCAACGACCATTGGTGTCATTCGCATCTCTCGAGTTGATTTACATCATACTCTTTTTTTAGAAAATTTTCGATTAGCCCCTTTGGTTTGGTAAAATTTCAAGTACAAACCCCACCTTTTTGAAATTACAGCCGTGTTTCTTACGGTTTGTACACTCGTTTCCTGGTTAGTTCCTAAGATGGATGAGGATTAGTTTTGGGTGTTAAATGGATATGAATTGACTAAAAGGCCCTTATTATTAAAAATAATAAATAAGACATTACGAAAATCTAATTTATTATTTAAAAATTCAAGTGGGTTCCACCATTATTATTTAATAAAAATAACCTAACCCCACCCCCACCCCACTGTAATCTGTTTCTTCGTAATATCATTGTTGTCACCGTAAGCTGTGGCTGTCCAAAAAGCTCGCGGCTCGGAGCTTGCTCGGATTTAGCTCGGAAAAAGCTCGCTCGATATGACTCAGTTTGAAAGTGAGCCGAGCCGGGTCGGCTCGGTTAGAAAGTGAGCCTAGCTCGGCTCGGCTCGTGACGAGCCAATTTGGCTCAGTTTGGCTTGGTTGGTAGCTCGACTCGGCTTAGCTCGAATTATTTTACTTATAATATATTTTATTTTTATATACATATAATGTATTACAAAAACGTGATTATTGTTTACATGTATTTAGGCTTGTAGTTTGATGTCTATAACATATTTAAAGGTTGTTTTTCATGCTAATGAATAAATATTGTATTTACTTGCAATATAAAACTTATTTTACGTTGTTGAACATGATTTTGGCTTGTAATGTATTATGTTGGACTTATTTTGAATATGTTTATTGAATAATATTTTAGAATACTGAATTTTGAGAGCTATGTATTAATTTTTATTTTTAAAATCGAGCCAAACCAAGCCGAGCCGAGCCAGCTCGGTTTAAAACCAAGTCGAGCACGCTTAGATTTTCAGCTTCGTTTTGAAATCCGAGCCAAGCCGAGCAAGCTCGGTTTATAATAGAGCCGAGTCCGAGCAAGCTCGGTTTATAATCGAGCCGAGTCCGAGCTTGCCCTAGCTCAGCTCGGCTCGGCTCATGAACAGCCCCTACCGTAAGCACATCATTGTTAACCGGAATTCCGGAACTCCAGCATCGCAAGCACTCCACTCCAACGTAAATGGTGGCGGTGGTGGTAACGCTGAACAATGGAGACCAGCTAGGTTTCCGATTCGAGGGTGCATCCGATGAGTTGTAATCTGACTAGTTCGGAGACGTAAATCTGGATTGAATGACCGACGAAGTACTTTTGATTTCAGATTTGTAGGTTTGGAGTTCGATTTGGTTTGGTTTGTTATTGTATGCAGTGGAGAGATTGTTGAGGTAGGTTCAGATTAGGGGTAGAAGAAGGTGAGCAATGGTGGTAGAGATTGGTGGTAAACGTAGTGGTTGGCCGGTGAAGGTAGTGAAGAATAGTGGTTGTGGTTGTGTGTGTTGGTCACGAGTGGGATATATTAGGGATGGCGAAGGTTGTAGTTGTGGTTGTGGAGTTCGGTGGTAGAGTGAAGACGAACGGTGACAAGGTGGTTGCAAGTGGTGGTTATGGAACATGTGGGTGGTGATAAGGTGGTTGTAGGTGGTGCTTTATAAGAAACGAAGTGAGGGTGGGGCCCACAAGGCTTTTGTTAATTAAATTGTTTTTATTACTTAAGTGACCTTTAATTAATGGTGGGCCACTTGAGTTTAAAATGATTATTTAAATTTATCTTTTAGTGTTTTAATTTGTATTTTTAATAGTAAGGATATTTTAGTTAATTCACATATGTTAAAGACTGTCCGAGAATGGAGTGTACAAACCATAAGGAATAAGGTTGTACTATAGGTGAAACCATAGGGACTGAAATGGTTACGAAAGTGAAACCACAAGGACTGAAATCGTAATTTTTAAACTAATGGACTGAAATAGTGATTTTGACAAACCACATGGACGAAAACAGTAACTAACTCTTTTATTTATTTATTTATTTCACGTATATTCTTATTCTTTCACATTTCACCCAATGTTTCAAAATCCAGTTTTTATACCATACCGGATTGGGCTTTGAAACGGTTTAACTAGATGTAGCGGATGGTTCAACTGGGTGTATGAGGCGATTTGAACCGGTTTTTAAAACATTGATTTCACCCCACCAAGACAAGTATGAAACAATACTATAACCTAATTTATACAAAAGATGTAGAATTTAAATTGTGAAGAATGAAGAGTGAAAATATAATTAGATTACTTTAACACTAAAAAAAGAGTTAAATGTCATTTAGTTCCTGTGGTTTGGGTCATTTTGGCAGTTTAGTCTAAATGTTTCATTTTTCGTCTGCGGGTCCAAAGAGGTTTCACCGTTGCCATTTTAGTCCACTGGGTTAACTTCATGGATGAAGTTAACTCGTTAACAGAAAAAATGGATGAAGTTAACTCAATAGACTAAAGTAACAACGATAAAACCTTTTTGAACCCACAGACAAAAAATGAAATCTTTGTACTATACTAGCAAAATGAACCAAACTAGAGGGACTAAAATGACTTTTAATTCCTAATAATAAACAAAAACATCAAAGCAGAGTCCCAACAAAAACGAACACAAAGTACAGGAACCACTTGTGTTTGAACCCTAACTCTATTCTGGTCTGGTGTATGCTTCTTCTCGTCAATGTCGCTGGTGGCGGCTGGTTCGTTGCTTATCAAATAACATAAGCCATTTCAGGTATTTTCTTTTCATATCTATCACTTCTCATAAACATCATAGACGTTGTTCATTACTGGATTTGGGTAATTTTGCGTCACTACTTCAAACAAATGTGTGCGTTGATACAGTCGCTAACCTAATCGGCTCAGTTCCATTCCATTCCATTTTGTTGTTTGAAAGCTTTGACTCTCTTCTTTCATTATCATATCTGTTTCGTTGATTTGTGTGTAGACTAACCATATTTTCACAGTAGCAAATTCTGCAGCTAATAAGGGTATCCTAAGATGGATAGAATCAGCAAGCTTCCTGTAGGCGTAATAGAAAGCATCTTATGTCTACTACCGATTCAAGAGGCAGCAAGGACAAGCATCCTCTCTAAGGAATGGAGGTACCATTGGATCAAAATCCCTAAACTTGAGTTTATTGAGGATCAGTTTCAAGAATGGACTCGTGGGCCTAAGCCGTCTGCTATCGAGCTACGTCTTAACAAACCAAGTAAAAGGAAAGATATGGCCAAGAGGTGTAAGTTTTTCTACGCGATATACCAAGTTCTGCTTATGCATGAGGGTCCAATACATGAGTTCACTCTTTCTATGGAAGTAGATACCTCGTGTGTTGAGATTGACCATATCATACTTCATTTGTCCAAGAAAAATACTCTCAAGATGTTAAAACTTGACCTTGATGCGGGAGCTGATGAGGGGCATAGGTTACCCATTTCTCTCTTCTCGTTACACCAATTAACAAGTTTGTATCTCAATGGTTGTGCTCTTTACCAACAACGTTCATTCAATGAATTCGGTTGCCTTACAACCTTAAATTTGAGTAGTGTATGGACGCATAAGAAAACGCTTCACCGACTTTTATCCAGCTGTCCATTACTTAAGAGATTGGCTCTTGTAAGTTTACAACAATCAAAATTTAATTCCCATGGTCTTCCTCTTCCATAACTTGTCTAAATATTGTAATTTATGCAGGGTCATGGGATGACAATTCTCTATGATGTTGAAGGTTCCACCATTGTTGATCTATTCGGGTGTGTACCAGTGATTGAATATCTTTATGTTGTGGTATTCGGATTGGAGGTAATTTTATCTACATGATATATACTTGATTAGACTTTGGTTTGCTTATTAGTTATCACTAATCTTTGTTTTGGCTATGGCGCAAGGATTTTCTTCCAAAGAGACTTCCGAAAAAGCTCCCGACATCATTAGTCCACTTGAAATATTTGTGTGTGACTGTGGATACTCTTTGTTTTACTAACATATATGGGTTACCTTTTCTTGCTCTTCTGTTTAGAAGCTCCCCTAATCTGGAGACAGTTAAGCTAGTGGTAAATAACAAGAATCTATGTCGTATTCTACTTGTTTTGATTCTTATCTCAACATACACTCACACAAGACACTTCTTCATGTAGATGTGGGGGGAAGAACCTTACGTTGATGAAGATGATTTGGGCTCTTTTACGCTTGATGATTATTCAGACATTACGTTGGAGCATTTGAAAGAATTTGAGATTCTAGATTTTACTGACTCGGAGAATGAGTTAGATTTTGTGAGGCTTATATTAGCCAAGTCACCTGTACTAAAGAAAATGACGGTTACCCCACATTATTTTTTTGATAAAGATGAAGAATCAGTCTCAGAGGTTTCAGAAATCCTTTTTTGCTCCCCATGCGCATCACCTGTGGTAGAAATCATCGTTGGACGGTACAAATCCGATTATTGGTGCCCTTGGTGATCTTATTCTCTGTTGTAATATGAGGTTTTGAGACTGATGATCTTTTGTGTCTTAAATTTGTTAAAATGTTATGCTTTTCGGGTCTTGAAGTTGTGATTGGGAATGGGAAGGCATATGCTTATTTACCATAACCACTGAAATAATAAGCCCTCTCAACTTACTTAGACCATGCGATGTGGGCGTTGTTTTGTGGCGCTTAGGCCTTTCCACGCCGGACACACCACCCCGGCAACGTCGTGGAAGGCGGCGTTGAGGATTTCCACCGGTGTGGAGGTAAAGAGTGGGTGGGCGTGGCGTTGACTCATTGGTGTGGCATTTAGCTGTTGGACCCCAATTGTAGAACTAAAAAAAATATTGGTGTGACATTCACCTCACTTTCTTCTACCCAACTCCGTTTCAATGTTAATTTAGGAGTTTTTTTTTTTGGCATTTTAATACACTTTGGAAACCGGTTGACCCATTGACCCTCGAGATAAATCATAAACGCTTTTTTGGCTAAACCGAGTTAGTTGAAACTGGGTTTGAAGTGAAAGGATCAGGTTCGATAGGGTTCAAACCTTGTGGGTCTGTTAGGGTTCAAGCCAGGTTCATCCAAAATTCGTTTCAAAAGCAAGTCGGGTTCGAGTTCAAACCCGGAGTTGGTACCCAATCCATGAAGTGAACACTACCTAAGGATTTACAACACAAAGGATCGGATACTGCACCAATTATCCCAAACATATAGCATGATGAAATACGGTCATCATCACATAGTGACAGAATCAGAGTGGTTAAGCAGAAGTAGTGATTCTGTGTAAGAGGTCTTCATGATATACAAATCAAAGGAAACAAACACTGGAAGATAATTGTGGTGTTCCGAGTAGGAATCGTAAACTTCAAGTGTCGTTCCTGTTAAATTATCATGCCTCATGCTTAAGTGCTCCGTTATCATTTGACCATTCTTCCTGAATCCAATTATTCTATCATTTGTTCGCTTTAAACTAACGGTGAATACTTTTGTAAACCAAGATATTGGATCACCAGTTTTTATCAAGGTCCATACATCAGAAACCAGGGCAGCCTCAGCCTCAGCCTCATTGTAAATAAGCACAGCAAGCGAACCTTTAAAGTTCAAGATGGACAGATGTGTAGAGTGTTGTAAACTATCTCGAAGCTGTAGAAGTGCACTTAGATATCTGTGACATGTTAGGAAGTTGATTTGGATGCTAATAAACTTATATTGTATTTCATTGAGATTTGAAACTTATTTTGTATAAGGTTGATCTTAAATTTGGCTTGTAATATGGTAGGTTGAACTTATTTTCAATATGTCTTTTTGAACTATTGACTCGTATCTTAAACTATTGAATTTTGAAGCAATGTATTAATATTTAATTTTAAGTTCGAGCCTAATCGAGCCGAGCCGGCTCGATTAAAAACCAACCCGAGCTTGAGCTAAAATTTTTAGCTCGATTTCAAATCCGAGCCAAACCGAGCCGGTTTGGTTTATAATCAAGCCGAGCCTGAGCTTGGCCTGGCTCGGCTAGGTTTATATTGCGGTAGTTTTAATGTTTTATTATTGCTATTCGTACATGTTGGTTGGATCAATAGCTGAATTCGAAAAACCATAACCTTAAGGAGCAACCATCTGATTTTGCTTATGAGATTATAAATCAAGCAGGATTTAAACATATACTAGAAGCATGTTTTCAATTAGATGATGATAAAAAAGCTACCATTAAGTCTGATGGAAGCTAAACTAAAAGCTATAAAAAAAACAAACAAAATAGAACAGTACAAAAATAAGAAAAATAGGATTTAAAAAGTAGATTAATCATCTATGAGTGAATGATAGAATCAGAATGATTAAGCAAAAGTAGTGACTCTTTGTAGGAGGTCATCATAAAGGCCGACCCATAAATCCCAAGACCGTTGATGCGTTCCGAGTAGAGTTCATAAACTTCTAGTTCAACATCATATCCACCTGTCTTCGTCCGATCCACTATCGGTTGGCCATTCTTCCTAAATCCAATCATGCTATCAACCTCAACGTCGTTAACAGTGAATAGTTTTGTAAAGGAGGGTTTTGAAACACCATTTTTCAACATCATCCATACGTCACAGAATGGTTTCGGTGTTAAATTAGTAACAACCCAGTGATGACTAAGCACAACAAGAGAATCGTTGATCTTAGATATACCGTACTGCCTTCCAGAGCGTCCTGCTAAGTTATAAGGAAAGTCTACAGCTTCTCCAAATTTTTCACTTGCCAAATCAAATGAATACAACCTAACTTTATATGTAATTTTCTCATAAGTAAGCCAATGAATAACCCCATCTATAACCACCTGTGAATTCCAGAAGTGCAACGATTTAAACGGAATATTCATCGGTACACTTCTCCAAGCCCCAGAGCTTAATGTGAAAACCTCAGCCTTAGCCTCGGCCTCGCTATCGAAAAGACGTGAAAGCTTGACGATCTTAGGGTCACTAGTTTTAGGACACACCCCAAAACCAATAACAATATAGTCTCGATCCGGTATCTCTATACCAACAGATTTCCCAATTAGTGGATTCCAAACAACAACCAGTTTCTTGTTTCTGTTCACTGGATCACGAGTCCATCCGTGCAAACACACCAATCCGTGAGAGCAATCGAGCATAAACGGAAGCGGATGAAGTTTAACAGTTGGAGGAACAACAGGAGAAAACTTGTGGTGGGGGAAGTTATCATCATCAACAATGGAAACATATTTGTCCTCAGTACCTCCTGTTATGTAGCTTACCAGTAGATGTTGCGGCTGAGTCTTGTTGTTGAGGGTGTGATGAGTGATGAATTCAGAGCTATCGATCAGAGACTTCCATTGCTTTGAAACTGATCTGAACCGAAGCAAAGATTTGACAGGAAGAACCCGTTTGATGATTTCCGCTTGGAGTTCGAACGGAATGTTGTCCGACATTTTTGGACTTGGATTTCGATTTTAGGGTTGACAGGATCGTGTAACGGGGGATGTTAAGTTTGCATGAAAGAGGTCAACAATGATATGAATTATGGGCCACTGGGCTTCATATCCATCGTCCATTTAACTTGACTTGTTTATTTATGAGAAAGTTTTCTTTTTTTTTTTCTTTTTTTTTTTCACGACGACTTTCTTGTGTTAGGATACCATACTCACCAAATTAAAGATCCTCATTGCCCCACTTCAGCCGAACTGTGTTGTCTTGACCGAGACTACGCTGGCTTCAGAGTTTGGCTTGGGCGTTCCCCCGGGAAACCATACCGCTGACTGCCATTTGGCAGACGTTGTGCAACCACAAGAGCTGAACACTCTCAGGTGTAACACACGGTGGGACATTTCTAAAAGCGTTTTATGGTATGTAGATACGATTTTGGATAGGGATGCTAAAAACCTATAGGATATATATAAAAAATATATAATCACTTTGTGTCTCGTGTCCGAAAAGCCCGTCACTTTTGTGCTTCACACCTCGGTTTTAGACCTCGTTACTTTTGTGCCCCTCTCGGTTTTTTAAATCCAAGACTTGAATTGACCAGAGTAAGTTTCTAACATTACTATGTTGATTTGGCTGAATTTTTTTTTTTTCTAAAAGGTAAGACGGAAAAAGTCACCCAAACTGGGTAAAAGCCAGGTTAGATAACATGTTAAAACGGGTCGGGTCAAGATAGGTAACTTTTGAGTTTTAGTGCAAGTCAGGACAAGCAAGTTGGGCCAACCTCCAAATACTTGTTTATCCATTTCTTTTGGACTTCTGAAGTCATTAATGTAGAACATATGACCATAAATTTCTTTTGGACTTCTAATATAACAATTCAAGAGGTTTTTTTTTAAACGGCGATTTTATGCTACCGCACTCTTCAAATTGGATATTTCAATTGCCCTACTCGGGTCAGACTATGTTGTCTTGACCGGGCTCTGCTGGCTTCAGAGTTTTGCTTGGGTGTTCTTCCGGGAAACCATATCGTCGACTCCCACTTGACATATGTTGTGCGACCACAAGAGCTGAACACTCTCTAGTGTAACACACTGCGGGACGAAAACCCAGGTGGGCTAAGGATAGAACCTTTGTATTATCCATCATTGCCTAATCCACTAAAACGATACAAATGAGGATTGAGCTTAGTTCTTCATTGGAGAACCCAAGCATCTCTACCATTAGGCCATAAGTTGTGATTAATGACCGGTTAAGAACAATCACAGGTACATTTTACATTAATGACCGTCCTTTCACTTAATTTAATAAGAAAACTAATCAACTTTTCTTTTTTTCTTTTATAACTTTTTAAACCCGTTCACTTCTTTTTATCTAGTTTTAGTTGAAACTTCTTTTCAAAGTTTTTATACTTAGGCTAGACATTAATTTCATGAAATAATTTTAGTTCATAAGAAACTTTTTCTTCTAATTTTTTCATATCATCATTAATTTGATGAAAGAATACCTCGTACTTCCTATCTGGGTTATAAAAAGCATACCTGAGGCGCGAGGCGGACTTTTAACAAGCCCCAAAAAAGCGCAATATTGGGGACTTTCTAACTTGAGGCGTACGCCTCTTGTACCTAGGGTGTTTTTATGCATCAAACTGTTGTATAATAGGTTTTGGCTTGTACACGTAGGTAAAAATATGTATAAACCTTATTTATAACTATATTTTAGATAAAGGGATACTAAAAACTTATGGGATATGTAAAAAAATATACATCATTTTGTGCCTCAGGTACAAGAAGCCCGCCATTTTTGTGCTACGCACCTCGTTTTTAGACTTCGTCTCTTTTGTGCGCCTCTCACTTTTTAAACCAAGATTTGAATTGACCGGAGTAAGTTTCTAAAATAACTATGTTGATTTGGCTAAAAATTTTTTAATTTTATAAAAGAAGAAACGGAAAAAGTCACCCATTGGAAAACATGTTAAAACGGGCCGGGTCAAGATGGTTGACTTTTGCCTTTTAGTGCAAGTCAAAACAAGCAAGTTGGGCCAACCTCCAACGTCTTTTTCTTTTCTTTTCCTTTCTAAAATAACAATTCAGGAGTTTCTTTTTGGCATTTTAATACACTTTGGATAACTTTGAAATCGGCTGACCCATTTGCCCCTTCAGATAAATCATGACCACGTTTTGACTAAACATAGTCAGTTGAAACCGGGTTTGATGTGAAAGAAATGGATTCGACAGGGTTTAAACCTTGAGGGTCAGGGCCGGCTCTGGGCCCGGCAAACCCGTGCCGACGCCCGAGGCCCAAAATTTCAAAGGGCCCAAAAAGTCTTTATAAGTTTGTATATATTCATTAAATTATATATTTTGTATATTTATCCGTTTATTATGCAAATAACTATTGGTAGTGTAGTGGCAAAAACCATCTCATAATAATGTAAAGTTCTCAAGTTTGAGTCTTTGCTCCATCACTAAGTTTTTATTTTTGTAATTTATTTACCCTTAACCATAATTTTGGGCCCAATTCTTTTCATCGACCGAGGCCTAAATTTGTTCAAGAGTTTTCGGGGACGGCTCTGTTGAGGGTGTTAGGGTCCAAGCCAGGTTCATACAAAATTGGTTTCAAAAGCAAGTCAGTTCGGGTTCAAACCCGGAGTTGGTACGAGTTTTTTTGCAGAAATAGTGTTATTTTGATTCATGTTTTGTAGAATTGTGTAGCATTTAAAAGTTTTTGAATAATGGGTAATACGCTTGTCAGATTTTCTTGCTAATGCGCTTGTACTACAAGCGCATCCCAATTAAATCAAATTCAAAGTCGCCGAAGTAATGTATTGTCACCGGAGAAGCCAAAATACAGTAGCGGGAGAAGTTTTTGACATCGGACTTGGTTTGTTCAACAAGCGTATCCCAGAAACCTTACTCCGATCATCTTCTCCAGGGAACTCCGACATAAACTTCAAGTCTGGTGTGAAAATACTTACTCCGGCGACCGTACTTTGTCTTCTCCGGTGAAAATACATTACTCCGGCGACTTTGAATTTGATTTAATTGGGATGCGCTTTTAATACAAGCGCATTAGCAAGAAAATCTGACATTACGCTTGTCCTACAAGTGTATTACCCATTCAAAAACTTTTCAATGCTACACCATTCTACAAAACAAGAATCGAAATGACACTATTTCTGCAAAAAACTCAAGTTGGTACCCAACCCATTATTTCTTATGCACCTCTTAACACCAACACCCTCCTAAGAGAGCGTCTCCCCAATATGTTAGGCTCTCCTATTAGCTCTACTCTACTCTCTTCCTTATCAATTCACATACACACACAATATTAGCTTATCCAATCCAATACCAAAAATGATAAAAAAGTACAACAATAAAATAAAATCACTCGGTCAACAAGCAAAAAAACGAATACCCAATTATGTTTCGAATGATGGAACACGGTGATATAAGCTAATTCGAGATGGCTAACGCTAATCTCCCAAGAACATTAGAGAAGAACATGAACAACTGTTGCCACGTTTCTGTCGTTTCATTCCGTCAAACTTTCAGTTTAAATAACAAACAAAATGGAAATAGCTACCACTAATAATATGGAGAAACTGGATGCCTACTAAAATGAAAATAAAACCTCCTAATTAACTCTACTGCTACTAACCACGTAGATGATGGCAACAAGGTATGTTGGCACGTATCACACGGCCGTCATCAATGAATGATGGCACCAGGATGATTAAGCAGAAGTAGTGACTCTGTGTGGAAGGTTGTCATGAAGAGAAAATCATTCTTTATCATGAAGCACGAATCCGTCCCAATATCATTGCTATGTTCCGTGCAGGGTTCATAAACTTCAAGTGTTGTTACTAGAAAATCACCACCACATCGATATTCAATTATCGATTGACCATTCTTCCTAAATTCAACAATTCTATGGCTTAGTAAACCATCTAATGCCTTAAAACTCACCGTGAATAATTTTGTAAGCAATGATTTTCGATCATCTTTTGTGCTCATCATCCATACATCGCAAACCAAGGCCGGTTTATCGTAATTAAGCACCAGAAGGGACTCCTTACGCTTAGAGATGCATAGATGACTAGGGTCTTTTAAACTATCTTGAAGCTCTATCACTCCAAATTCTTCATTTGTCAAATCAAATGAAATTAGCTTATCACAAGACCCACTCGTATTCCAGGTAATCCAATAAATAATCCCATCTATTACTACCTGATAAGAACAAAACATAAACCCCGGGGACACACGCAGATTCATTGATACGCGTTGTTACAACCCAATTGGTAGAACTTGTCCCAAAAGACTAGCCTAGTGGGAAAGGGTGCCATTTGGGTTATAAACCCCACATTAGTTGCCCATACAACCGATGTGGGACAAGTCCCATACCTTGCAATGGTATTAGTCCATAACAATCGACCCTTCTTAAGGACCAACGTCCTCGTTGGGAAGGTCAACGTTCTCGTTGGTTGTGACGGCTTCCTCCGTGGGCAACAAACGAGTCTGGCTCTGATACCATTGTTACAACCCAATTGGTAGAACTTGTCCCAAAAGACTAGCCTAGTGGGAAAGGGTGCCATTTGGGTTATAAACCCCACATTAGTTGCCCATACAACCGATGTGGGACAAGTCCCATACCTTGCAATGGTATTAGTCCATAACACGCGTCTCCAACCCCACCATATTTTTTATCGGACAACAGTGGGAGAAAACTTGTGTCGGGGAAAACTCTCATCATCAACAATCGAAACATATTTTATCTCGGAACGTCCAGTGTATCTTACCAGTAGATGTTGCGGTTGAGTCGGGTTGAGGGTGTGATGAGTGATGAATTCAGAGCTATCGATCAGAGACTTCCATTGCTTTGAAATGGATCTGAATTGAAGCAAAGATCTGACAGGAACCCTTTTGATGATTTCGAATTGGAGTTCGAAAGGAATGTTGTCCGACATTTACATTTTCGGTTCAATTTTGATTTGGGGATAACTTAGGGTTTTACAAAAAAACATGGTAATGAAGATTCGAAGCAAAACGATGACGTAGGAATATAGATGGGTTTAAATGTGAGATTGGTCCGGTTATAAGAGCATCCATGGATCAATCCCCATAGTGTCCCATAACATACTTAAAATTGGGGGAAAATAGAAAGAAGAAGATACCACTATATATATATATTACTAGGTTATCACCCGCGAACTTCGCGAGTAGAAAAAAATACTTTATATTAATCGAACTATGTCATTAAATAAAATAAAAATACATGTTTTCCAGCGTAATTTTTTTTATAATTGTTTTGAATTGAAAGTTGTAGTCATTGGGTTGCGAGTAGGGTCAGAAACTTCGGGCAATAACCGGAGGCAGAAACTTGCCTAATTGAACGACCCATGACACAAAAAAAAACTTCTTTTTTTATAATAAAATATACACATGGAGTTGTTCGAACCTACAAGACAAACTCATTTAATTAAAATTAGAAATTAATTAAAAGTTTAAATAAGAAAATATAAACAACAAAAACTTTATTCATTAAATATACATTATATATTTTTTTAACAATCATGACCAATCGAAATATAACAAATTAGTAACATGGATATTAATATAGTGTTGATTGTTCCAATTTTCAAATAATCACTTGCTTATTAAAAAAAAGGGTTATTGGATTTTATCACCCTCAACTATCGGCCTTTGGCCGTTGCCACCCGCAACTAACACTTTGACACCCAGCACCCCCAACTTGACTTTTTGTTTGCACTGGCACCATTAAGTTAAATCTGCTCTAACTTGGTTAGTTTTTTGTCCGACGTGGCACCATTTCGCTAATGTGTACATGATTACGTGGCTGATGATGTGTTATATCTCTTCCCTTCTCTCATTTATAACACAGAAACCCCAAAAATCACAGTCATCCATCTCTTGGATTCATCCCCACAAACCAACATGATTACGTGAATCGGTTGTTTGAAAGATCCAAGACTTCCAGTGCATCTAATCTTTTGAGAGAATTAGGTATTGGCCCTTCAAAGTTGAGATTTAAAGCAATCTGCAACTTAGTGGGCAGAGACCTTATAACACCACTGAGTCTGTTCTTCCCGAGTTGAAGCTCCAACTGCGAATTCATAGCACCAAACAAGTCAGAATTTGACCAGTCAGATTGTTGACTTGTAAGTCAAGATTAGTCAGCTTCTGCAACCTTGAAAGTGATGGTGGGATAGAACCACTGAGTTTATTCCAACTCATATTCAGATTCATAAGAATATGGATCATCATTCTCGAATGACCACAATGGTATCTCCCCAGTAACTCCCAATGGCATTGCACCAGTAATCATGTTATAACTTGCAGAAAAATGTTTTAAAGTAGTGATTTGCGCGATAGACAACGGGATTTCACCAGTGAGGTTGTTTACAGACAGAATCAACTATTCCAATTTGGACAGTTGACCAATACCAGAAGGAATTACACTAGTAAAGTTGTTATTATTTGCAACAAACTGTTTCAAATTTCACAGTTCACCAATACCAGAAGAAATTGACCCACTGAGTTGATTGTAACTCAAATCAAGAATAGAAAGATTAACCAATTCTGTAATTTGATCGGGAATAAGACCCTGGAACAAATTGTGAGACAGGTCTAAACGCTCTAATTATGAGACAAATTATGAGACAGGTCTAACTCAAATCACTATTGGAAATCGTTACACAGGTCTGGGCTGGAAATCGTTACTCGATGACTAAGACGAAGCACAAATAACAAATGGAGACTTGTTTCATTACTCGGTTACACAGATCTGGGCCGGAAATCATTACTGTGAGAAGACTTTTCGGTCGTCGGGGACTTGTTTTTCTTCCGGCGAAGTGGGGTTTCCGGTGGCGGCATTGTAAGCTTTGAGATTTGATCAGAAATATGAAAGTAGGTCATAAATTGACAAAGTGATTGTGGGCTAAGTGCAAATTAAGATAAAGATTAGAGATTTAGTTACCCTTTAGGTTTTGAAGAACAAAGGTGGGTGAGACACAATGCAACCCAGATGAGGGATGAGGAAATTAGGGTTTTTATGGGTCTTTCTATGTTATAAACAAGGAGAAAGGGATATGACACGTCATCGCCACGTAATAATGCCCAACTCAGCAAACCTGTGCCACGTCGGATAAAAAACAAACACAGTTAGTGCAGATTTAACTGGGTGGTGCCGTTGCAAACAAAAAGTCAAGTTGGGGGTGCCGGGTGTCAAAGTGTTAGTTGCGGGTGGTGACGCCCAAAGGCCGATAGTTGAGGGTGATAAAATCCAATAACCCTAAAAAAATCCATTAACTTTGAAGGCATTGAACTGACTTGCTAATGGTATTCATTCATACCTAATACCATACGCTAATCAATAAATAAAACACACACACTAAAAAACCATTTAAATAATAATGTTAAAAATAGAAAGGAAAAAGAAGAAAACAAAGAAATCATAACTTTCATGAAATTAAAACTTCCACATACAGAAAAGAGATTTATAACATTAATGAAAACATTTTAGAATTTTTAGGATACTGAACTTTGCACAAAATCGATAGAAAGTCTAATGATTGAAGAACTAACAATAGGGTATTAAATAGATCGTATTAGCGTATTTTTTAGACTTCGGAATCTATTTTGGGGCAGATAATGAAATACTAAAATGAAAATATGCAGTTAACATAATTCAAAATCTACTATGGGGTGGATGGTTACAAAGAAGAGTACACTTCACTTGAGATAAATGACTTCTATTACGAAAGCGTAACTTTTACATAGTCATATCAGCATGTTTTCCAGTGAGTTGTATATAAGACATGTATGTATATATGGAGTTTTAGTCCTCACAAATGCCAACCTCAATTTGTCAGCATTCACTTTCAACCAAGTAATTGCTTTGTGACCTAATTGAAGGGTTGAAGCAATGACTCATATGTGATGTGTGTAAAATACAACATATAAATCACATCAATTAAGGCATAAAACTAACCCTTTTTAAGTACTAATGTTGGAAAAAGAGTGTTTTTGTCTTTCTTTTGTATTTTCAGGATGAAATGAGCTCAAATTCACAAAAGAAGCAAAAAGACAACTAATTCTAGCATAAATACAAGAAAAGGAATAAAAGTAGACTGCCCGGACCCTCAACGGCATCCTCCAACGTCTTTTTCTTTTCTTTTCCTTTCTAAAATAACAATTCAGGAGTTTCTTTTTGGCATTTTAACACACTTCGGATAACTTTGAAATCGGCTGACCCATTTGCCCCTTTAGATAAATCATGACCAGGTTTTGACTAGACATAGTCAGTTGAAACCGGGTTTGATGTGAAAGAAATGGATTCGACAGGGTTTAAACCTTGAGGGTGTTAGGGTCCAAGCCAGGTTCATCCAAAATTGGTTTCAAAAGCAAGTTAGTTCGGGTTCAAACCCGGAGTTGGTACGAGTTTTTTTTGCAGAAATAGTGTTATTTTGATTCATGTTTTGTAGAATTGTGTAGCATTTAAAAGTTTTTGAATAATGGGTAATACGCTTGTCAGATTTTCTTGCTAATGCGCTTGTACTACAAGCGCATCCCAATTAAATCAAATTCAAAGTCGTCGGAGTAATGTATTGTCACCGGAGAAGCCAAAATACAGTAGCGGGAGAAGTTTTTGACATCGGACTTGGTTTGTTCAACAATCGTATCCCAGAAACCTTACTCCGATCATCTTCTCCATGGAACTCCGGCATAAACTTCAAGTCTGGTGTCAAAATACTTACTCCGGCGACCGTACTTTGTCTTCTCCAGTGAAAATACATTACTCCGGCGACTTTGAATTTGATTTAATTGGGATGCGCTTTTAATACAAGCGCATTAGCAAGAAAATCTGACATTACGCTTGTCCTACAAGTGTATTACCCATTCAAAAACTTTTCAATGCTACACCATTCTACAAAACAAGAATCGAAATGACACAATTTCTGCAAAAAACTCGAGTTGGTACCCAACCCATTATTTCTTATGCACCTCTTAACACCAACACCCTCCTAAGAGAGCGTCTCCCCAATATGTTAGGCTCTCCTATTAGCTCTACTCTACTCTCTTATCAATTCACATACACACACAATATTTAGCTTACCCAGTTCAATACCAAAAATGAAAAAAAAAGTACAATAATAAAATAAAATAACTCAGTCAACAAGCAAAAAAACGAATACCCAATTATGTTTCGAATGATGGAACACGGTGATATAAGCTAATTCGAGATGGCTAACGCTAATCTCCCAAGAACATTAGAGAAGAACATGAACAACTGTTGCCACGTTTCTGTCGTTTCATTCCGTCAAACTTTCAGTTTAAATAACAAACAAAATGGAAACAGCTACCACTAATAATATGGAGAAACTAGATGCCTACTAAAATGAAAATAAAACCTCCTAATTAACTCTACTGCTACTAACCACGTAGATGATGGCAACAAGGTATGTTGGCACGTATCACACGGCCGTCATCAATGAATGATGGCACCAGGATGATTAAGCAGAAGTAGCAACTCTGTGTGGAAGTTTGTCATGAAGAGCGAATCATTATTTATCATGAAGCATGAATCCGTCCCAGTATCATTGCTATGTTCCGTGCAGGGTTCATAAACTTCAAGTGTTGTTTCTCGAAAACCACCACCAACACATCGATATTCAATTATCGGTTGACCATTCGTCCTAAATCCAACAATTCTATGGCATACTAAACCATCTAACGCCTTAAAACTCACCGTGAATTATTTTAAGCAATGATTTTGGATCACCATTAGTGCTCATCATCCATACGTCGCAAACCAAAGCCGGTTTATTATAATTAAGCACCACAAGAGACTCCTTAAGCTTAGAGATGCATAGATGTCTAGGGTCTTTTAAACTATATTGAACCTCTATCATTCCAAATTCTTCACTTGTCAAATCAAATCAAATGAAATTATCTTATCACAAGACCCACTCGTATTACAAGTAACCCAATAAATAATCCCATCTATAACTTCATGATAAGATCTAAAGCTAAACCCGGTCCCAGGCACACACAGTTTGATTGATGCGTGTCTCCAAGCCCCAGAGCTTAATGTATAAACTTGCGCGTTAGCTTTACACGTAATGTTGACAATCTTAGGGTCCATAGTTTTAGGACAAACCCCAAAACCAAGAGCATTCGATATATAAGGAAATACAATTTCAATAGATTTCCTAATTGATGGGTTCCAAAGAATAATAAGATTCTTGTTGAGATCATAAGCAAAACCACACAAGCACACCAATCCGTGAGAGGAAGCGATCATTCGAATATGGGTAAGTAGCTTAGCAGTCGGAGAAACAGTGGGAGAAAACTTATGTCGGGGAAAACTATCATCATCAACAATCGAAACATATTTTATCTCGGAACGTCCAATGTATCTTACCAGTAGATGTTGCGGTTGAGTCGGGTTGAGGGTGTGATGAGTGATGAATTCAGAGCTATCGATCAGAGACTTCCATTGTTTTGAAACGGATCTGAATTGAAGCAAAGATCTGCCAGGAACCCTTTTGATGATTTCCACTTCGAAAGGGATGTTGTCCAACATTTTTGAGTTCGATTTTGATTTGGGAATAACTTAGGGTTTTACAGAAAAAAAGCTTGGAAATGAGGATTAGAAGCAAAACGACGGCGTAGGGTTATAAATATTGTGCTGTTGGGCTTCATAAAATGTGAGATTGGTCCAGTTATAAAAGCATCCCTGGACTCTAGCCACGTAGTGGCCCATAACATACTTAAAATTAAGGGAAAATGAAAAGAAGTCATAAAAAACACCACTCTATATCATTTTTCAGCTTTCTATAGGGAAAATAAAGTGAATCTTTATATTTGGAATTTACATGCATTCCCTTTTCATTTTCTTTATATAATTTTTTTGGAAAGGCAGTTTGAAACCGGTTCGGTTCCTTCTCAGGCAGGTTGGGGCACTTAGCGGGTAGGGCTTTACGGGTTTGAAGCCACGCCAGAACACCACTGCCACCTTTGCGAGTATGGCTGGCGGGTTCGGCTAGCTAGCGCCATTACCCGTTCGAGATGTTGTATGTTTCGAGGAATCCAACAATTGTCAACGACCAATTGCTTGTTTAATAAAAAATCAAATTTAGACACTCTATATATTTAACTTCCACCCACAAATTTAAAACACGCACACTCTCAAAATCCTTCGTTATTTCAAAACCAAAACCCATTTAACTCTCTAAAATGGATTCACAAAAAAATCCCGAGATGTCAGTTCGAGCAAACGAGGCACCGGTTCGAGCCAAGGTGGTACATTTGGTGGTGAAGGGTATATGCCACAACCTCCTACACAACATATTACCAAGCAACCCCTTCCACCGCCCTATATGTTTGAGCAACAATCAAACCTTTTTTTTCACAACCTATGGTTCCATTGGTCCGGCTCGATTTCTCGCCGGAAGCGATGCAAAACTTCGAACAGTTTGGGACGTATAGAAACTCATCTCATTTTGAAGAAGAAAATGTGGAACGAGAGCAACCACGGCATTATGATGTTGATGAAGATGACGGTGATGAGGAATATGTCTAAGAAACGCAATTTGAACCTAACTTGGAAGAAATGCAAGTTGGAAGTGAAGAGTGTGTAGAGGGTAATGTGGAAAACATTAAAGGCAACAAAAAGGGAAGATTCACAAACCGGACCACCCGGGTGGAATGGACTTCCAGGAGGAAGAAATGTTGGCTAAAACATTCATCCACGTATCAGTAGAACGGTTAAAAGGAAACATGCATGGTTTGTGAAAGGCGGTTCATAACTAGGATTTACTATTTATTCTTTATCCATTTTCTTTATATATTGTGAGAAGAAGAAAAAGAAGAATTATAATCAAGGAAAAAATATTATTTTATTAAATAGAGCTTGAAGATGTGAGAAGTTTTTAAAAGTTAAACAAATTTTAAGAATAAGTATGGTTTTTAGTTAAAATAGAGATGTGGATGAGAAATGGATTGTGAATTCTCTAAGATAATGATACTTAAAATTTGTTTAAGTAGGGGTGTAAGGTTTAGATAGTCAAGAAGCCCGTTTAACTTACGATAATTTGTGTTTGATTTTGTTCATTTTAAGTCTTATGTCTAGGTTCCAGCTACTTAGTACTTTTTACAAGTTTAAATGGAAGTTTGGCTCTAACCCGTTTCTTGTGAAGTTATCTTTGTGCATATGCACAATCATTCGGCTTAAGTATGAAGCGTTTTACCCTATAAGACATCTGCATCTTTGTTTGGTCAAACTTTGACTATAAAATTTATGCTTGGAATTTCTTTTGTTTTCATCTCAATGCATCAGGTGTGAGCTCAAAAGATTGTCCTCTTAATACATTCAACTTGTTAAGTGATTTATTAGAGTTGAATCCGGTTCAGAACAATCATACGTAAAATGCGGTTACTGATCGGTATGAGATTTAGGATTTTTGGATGTTATATGGGTTATCGGATACACCAAAATCTCAGCATTTTTGGGTGTAAAACAAAATGGTGCAGGTTGATTAAAAGGTGCGGTCCAGATCACTAATTGTTAATCAGATTTTGCAATTTGTATAAATGATACATTCTTGTCATGCAAATTCAAGCAAAGGAACAATTGAAATAATACATATAATCACGAATAACAAAACAAGTACGAGCAATCTCGCTCTTTACTCTCACACATCAGAATCACGAATAACAAAACAAATAAGAGCAACGTTGCTCTTTACTCTCACACATCAGAATCACGAATAACAAAACAAATAAGAGCATTGTCGCTCTTTACTCTCACACATCAGACATATGCTATAGATGTTGGAAAAACAGGTGAAAATAGCATTTTTCACAAATATAGGAAAATGATTTTTTCCTATTTTGGACTAGAAATAAATATAATAAAATGAGCGGGTTTTATATATTTATTTGTGGGTTTGTGTTCTACGTCGGAAGAGCGTCGCAACGAACTAAACCACGTCCAAAACCGAGCTAAGATGAATGAGATATCGATGCTCAAAGTTGGGTGTTTGAAACATTGAATGCTGAAACAAAAGGGAAAGTAGCACATTGTCCCACATGGGAGGAGAGATGGAACTTAAATGGGTATTTAAGGTGGAACTCTCTATCCTTATTGTTTCATGGAAGCACACACTAGTGTCCTCGCGAAGGGTGCGGAGCACACCGCACCATACCCCGCACACGCGCGCGCAGCGTGGGCGATAAGGCGCTTTGATGGCGCACTTCGCACGCTCGCATCGCCGTGAGCCGCTTGAGAGCCGCCTTTGTATTTTTGACCGCGTGCGCATGGTGGAGCACAAGGGTTGCAAGGACCAAGTGGTAGATGATGCGGCACATTACGTGGCAGTCATGCGCATGCGCGCGCGAGTACACATGGCACGGAGGCGCGCGGTTGCGCATGGTGCTTGGGTCCTGCTGTGTCGTGCGCGCGCCACCAGAGTGAGCCAATACGGCGCGACTGTGTGGCGCGCTCGTATGGGCTCACAGGTGACGTGGCGCACGCGCGCATGGCAGTGAGCCTAGAGGACGCACCGCGCATGGGCGCGCGCGCACCAGGGTGACTTGCGCGCGCACGCGCACCCAGAAGCTTCCAGCATTGAATGACAGTGCAGTTTCAGTCCAGCTTCGTAACTGACGAGTTAATAGGCTTTGACTGAGAATTAAATGACGTATTAAATTGCATTGAAGACGTTTAATGCAATTTAAACCTCTCATTTAATTCGTTTTTGGCTGTTTCAAACCGGGAGCTGTATAAATACAGCTCCATACCTTGCTGTAGAGGATACTACGAAAACACCAGCAGCAACAGCTATATGCAAACAATTCTCTACACACTTCTGATTATAAATATTGTGCTGTTGGGCTTCAATAAAATGTGAGATTGGTCCAGTTATAAAAGCATCCCTGGACTCTAGCCACGTAGTGGCCCATAACATACTTAAAATTAAGGGAAAATGAAAAGAAGTCATAAAAAACACCACTCTATATCATTTTTCAGCTTTCTATAGGGAAAATAAAGTGAATCTTTATATTTGGAATTTACATGCATTCCCTTTTCATTTTCTTTATATAATTTTTTTGGAAAGGCAGTTTGAAACCGGTTCGGTTCCTTCTCAGGCAGGTTGGGGCACTTAGCGGGTAGGGCTTTACGGGTTTGAAGCCACGCCAGAACACCACTGCCACCTTTGCGAGTATGGCTGGCGGGTTCGGCTAGCTAGCGCCATTACCCGTTCGAGATGTTGTATGTTTCGAGGAATCCAACAATTGTCAACGACCAATTGCTTGTTTAATAAAAAATCAATTTTAGACACTCTATATATTTAACTTCCACCCACAAATTTAAAACACGCACACTCTCAAAATCCTTCGTTATTTCAAAACCAAAACCCATTTAACTCTCTAAAATGGATTCACAAAAAAATCCCGAGATGTCAGTTCGAGCAAACGAGGCACCGGTTCGAGCCAAGGTGGTACATTTGGTGGTGAAGGGTATATGCCACAACCTCCTACACAACATATTACCAAGCAACCCCTTCCACCGCCCTATATGTTTGAGCAACAATCAAACCTTTTTTTTCACAACCTATGGTTCCATTGGTCCGGCTCGATTTCTCGCCGGA
The DNA here is from genome assembly GCF_002127325.2 of Helianthus annuus. NCBI lineage: Eukaryota > Viridiplantae > Streptophyta > Magnoliopsida > Asterales > Asteraceae > Helianthus > Helianthus annuus. The sequence goes on from NC_035439.2 coordinate 4,474,972, forward strand.
AGCGATGCAAAACTTCGAACAGTTTGGGACGTATAGAAACTCATCTCATTTTGAAGAAGAAAATGTGGAACGAGAGCAACCACGGCATTATGATGTTGATGAAGATGACGGTGATGAGGAATATGTCTAAGAAACGCAATTTGAACCTAACTTGGAAGAAATGCAAGTTGGAAGTGAAGAGTGTGTAGAGGGTAATGTGGAAAACATTAAAGGCAACAAAAAGGGAAGATTCACGAACCGGACCACCCGGGTGGAATGGACTTCCAGGAGGAAGAAATGTTGGCTAAAACATTCATCCACGTATCAGTAGAACGGTTAAAAGGAAACATGCATGGTTTGTGAAAGGCGGTTCATAACTAGGATTTACTATTTATTCTTTATCCATTTTCTTTATATATTGTGAGAAGAAGAAAAAGAAGAATTATAATCAAGGAAAAAATATTATTTTATTAAATAGAGCTTGAAGATGTGAGAAGTTTTTAAAAGTTAAACAAATTTTAAGAATAAGTATGGTTTTTAGTTAAAATAGAGATGTGGATGAGAAATGGATTGTGAATTCTCTAAGATAATGATACTTAAAATTTGTTTAAGTAGGGGTGTAAGGTTTAGATAGTCAAGAAGCCCGTTTAACTTACGATAATTTGTGTTTGATTTTGTTCATTTTAAGTCTTATGTCTAGGTTCCAGCTACTTAGTACTTTTTACAAGTTTAAATGGAAGTTTGGCTCTAACCCGTTTCTTGTGAAGTTATCTTTGTGCATATGCACAATCATTCGGCTTAAGTATGAAGCGTTTTACCCTATAAGACATCTGCATCTTTGTTTGGTCAAACTTTGACTATAAAATTTATGCTTGGAATTTCTTTTGTTTTCATCTCAATGCATCAGGTGTGAGCTCAAAAGATTGTCCTCTTAATACATTCAACTTGTTAAGTGATTTATTAGAGTTGAATCCGGTTCAGAACAATCATACGTAAAATGCGGTTACTGATCGGTATGAGATTTAGGATTTTTGGATGTTATATGGGTTATCGGATACACCAAAATCTCAGCATTTTTGGGTGTAAAACAAAATGGTGCAGGTTGATTAAAAGGTGCGGTCCAGATCACTAATTGTTAATCAGATTTTGCAATTTGTATAAATGATACATTCTTGTCATGCAAATTCAAGCAAAGGAACAATTGAAATAATACATATAATCACGAATAACAAAACAAGTACGAGCAATCTCGCTCTTTACTCTCACACATCAGAATCACGAATAACAAAACAAATAAGAGCAACGTTGCTCTTTACTCTCACACATCAGAATCACGAATAACAAAACAAATAAGAGCATTGTCGCTCTTTACTCTCACACATCAGACATATGCTATAGATGTTGGAAAAACAGGTGAAAATAGCATTTTTCACAAATATAGGAAAATGATTTTTTCCTATTTTGGACTAGAAATAAATATAATAAAATGAGCGGGTTTTATATATTTATTTGTGGGTTTGTGTTCTACGTCGGAAGAGCGTCGCAACGAACTAAACCACGTCCAAAACCGAGCTAAGATGAATGAGATATCGATGCTCAAAGTTGGGTGTTTGAAACATTGAATGCTGAAACAAAAGGGAAAGTAGCACATTGTCCCACATGGGAGGAGAGATGGAACTTAAATGGGTATTTAAGGTGGAACTCTCTATCCTTATTGTTTCATGGAAGCACACACTAGTGTCCTCGCGAAGGGTGCGGAGCACACCGCACCATACCCCGCACACGCGCGCGCAGCGTGGGCGATAAGGCGCTTTGATGGCGCACTTCGCACGCTCGCATCGCCGTGAGCCGCTTGAGAGCCGCCTTTGTATTTTTGACCGCGTGCGCATGGTGGAGCACAAGGGTTGCAAGGACCAAGTGGTAGATGATGCGGCACATTACGTGGCAGTCATTCGCATGCGCGCGCGAGTACACATGGCACGGAGGCGCGCGGTTGCGCATGGTGCTTGGGTCCTGCTGTGTCGTGCGCGCGCCACCAGAGTGAGCCAATACGGCGCGACTGTGTGGCGCGCTCGTATGGGCTCACAGGTGACGTGGCGCACGCGCGCATGGCAGTGAGCCAGTGTGGCGCATGCGCGCATGGCAGTGAGCCTAGAGGACGCACCGCGCATGGGCGCGCACGCACCAGGGTGACTTGCGCGCGCACGCGCACCCAGAAGCTTCCAGCATTGAATGACAGTGCAGTTTCAGTCCAGCTTCGTAACTGACGAGTTAATAGGCTTTGACTGAGAATTAAATGACGTATTAAATTGCATTGAAGACGTTTAATGCAATTTAAACCTCTCATTTAATTCGTTTTTGGCTGTTTCAAACCGGGAGCTGTATAAATACAGCTCCATACCTTGCTGTAGAGGATACTACGAAAACACCAGCAGCAACAGCTATATGCAAACAATTCTCTACACACTTCTGATTATCTTCTTCCTGCAAGTTTCAAGGTAACCTTCGGGTTGTAGGCAAACTCCGGTAGTATTACTGCTCCGGCTGTTGTACCCTGGGAAACAAAACGAGTACTCCTGGGAGACTCGGAATTTGTTTTAAGGGAAGCATGTTGAACACGTGCCTCAGTCAATTCTGTTTCTACTCCTTCTTGTGTTTTGGTTTATTTCAGTTGTAATTGTAATTGTTATTTGTTTTCTTTATTTCTGAATTGTAATCGTATAGTAAAATTTGTTTATTTTATTTAAATTACGCGAACAGTTCCTACAATCTTAAAACAAAATTTTAAAACCGTTCGTGTAACCAAAACCATTCTGTTTGTGATTCAAACCAGTTTTGTTTTCACTCAGTTTGTGTTTTAAAAACAGATTTTTTTGTTGTTTTCTTCTTCAAAGGAGCGACTTTGGTTGAAAACAATTGGTTACATTCTAATTTTGTCCTAAAATAGCTAATAAACTTTCTGCCTTGGTCTTTAAAATTGGACTTAGAAGCCAGTCAGTAAGTTTTAAATATTAAAATTTTTCTGTTTTTTGGTCTTCAAAGTTGGACTTAGAAGCTTAAACAGTAAATTTGTGGTAAAATTAAAATTTAGTAGTTTACTTCTGGTTTTGCGTAAATCAGATTTTTAACTAAACTTTAAAATTTTAATTTTTTCAAGCATGTCGAACGAAAACGTCAAAGTTAACAACACAAATGTTGTGACGGAAACCCCCTTGAATGCGCGTCCACAGTGGCTAATCACGCTGAACGACCCGAGAAGTTCTCGGGTCTAGACTTTAAGCGGTGGCAGCAGAAGATGTTCTTCTACCTGACCACCATGAACCTTGCGAGGTTCTTAACTGAATCCGCTCCCCAACCAGCGGAAGGGGAGACCAGCGCTCAGGCTCTGAGCGCGGTAGAGGCTTGGAAGCACTCGGATTTTATTTGTCGAGGCTATGTGTTAAACGGGCTTTCGGATGCATTGTATAATGTGTACTACAATGTCAAGACTTCCAAAGATCTTTGGGATGCATTGGACAAGAAGTACAAAACGGAGGATGCTGGCACAAAGAAATTTGTGGTAGCCCGTTTTTTGGATTTCAAAATGGTTGATTCTAAAACGGTTATGAATCGAGTCCAAGAATTCCAAATTATACTACATGACATCTCTGCAGAAGGCATGACACTTAGCGAGACATTCCAAGTAGCAGCGATGATTGAAAAGTTACCTCCTAGTTGGGTTGATTTTAAGAATTATCTTAAACACAAACGAAAGGAGATGACTATAGAGGACCTTATTGTTCGTCTTCGGATTGAAGAGGACAATAGAATTGCCCAAAAAGGCAGCCTTGCGCAGACAAGTGCTAGCGCAAATTTGGTTGAGCATGGGCAATCCTCTAAGGGCGCGAAGGGCAAGGGGAAAAAGGACAAAGGGAAAGCAAAGGCTAGCAACCTTGGACCGAAGAAAGGTGTAACATTCCCAAATTATTTTTAAATAAAAGTATTACACAAAAAGGTCATTGGAAAGTTGACCAATAAAAATATGGGGTATTTTGGCAAACATGGGAATCGTTTAATAAAATAATTATAGAAATACATTATATTTGAACCTACTCCGTTTTAATGAAACTTGGTACAAAATATAGATAAAAATATTCTCGTTCTAAAAACATATTCATTGTTTTATAACACGTCATATTTTAGAAGTTATACGCGCCAAATAAGTGAAGCAGTTGAATTAATTATAATATATAAATTAATAAAATAATAATAATAATCGATACTTACCATGAATAAAATAATGTCAAATCCAATTAATTGAATTAGAATTAACAAGTGCACGTGTGCTTGTGTGTGTATGACATTTGGAAAATTTAATATCTTTAGAAATGATATACGTGTCTCTCAATCAAAACCAACAATTAGTTATGTGTACATGGAGACGTGAGCTCTAAGTAAAACCTCAACTATAAATAGAATAGGTCCTTCAAAGGAAAAGGTGCTCACTTCCCTTCTCTATGTATCGCTCCCCCTCTATTTCCTATATTCTATTTTCTTAATTCTTTAATTTTAAACCAATAATAATAATAATGTCCTGTCCCGTTTTAAGTATTTTAACCCTTGATCACTGACACCCTGTCCGACTGACGTAGGGCCCCGTAACATATGTCAAGGCTCTGCCTAAATGCGTTGGGGTTCTGTCTCGTGACATAGGGATAAAGTGGAATTAGATTACTATACTTAATATAAGTACACTATATATTTTATTAAATAATCCAGAAATTATACCAAGATATATCAACTCTCTAAAAATATTTCTAACACCCCTAATATATTTAGAATACCCCTATATGTCTTAAAATACACCCCGTATACGAAAACCGGTCCCGAATACCCTTATTTTTGTAAAAATAAAATAAAAACAAATCTGCAAGCCGCTCGCGGGCCGCGTGAGGCCACACCATTAGTTGACGCGGGCCGCGACAAGGCAGGCCACCCGCCCTCCTCCGGAAGCCACCACGTGGCGACACGTGGCGAAGCTAGGGTAGTGACACCTCAAGGCTACGCTGTTGACCAGGTTGACGCGGGCCGCGTAAACCCTGGTCTTGTATTACGCGGGCCGCGAGAAACTGAAGATCAGGCCCTATAAATAGCAACCAGCGGCAGTTCATTCAAATCGTTCAGAATTCTTATATCTCCCTCAATTTCTGTGGTGTAGGCCCTATACCCGGGCATTATACCCCCTAATTAGCGAAGCTCTGCCTCGTTGTAAGTATCATAACCCTTGGATACGTATTAGATACGCTGCCCGATTGATCTAGGGTTCCGTAACGGCTGTCGTGGTTCTGCCCGACATAGTCGTTGGAATGCCGTCTCGGGGAGGGTATTACTAATGTTAAAATGGGTTATTATACTAACACGTGTGCATTGTTTATTTAACTAGATTATAACCAGGAAGTCACGAAGGAAAGATCTATAATAGTAATGTGAGTAATCTCCTTTTTGTTAACAGTTTTTACGAAACCTTAACCTTTTTACAATGCAATTTAGCAGTGATTGAGTCTTTGTAATTCTACAATTACTGCCGGTATGTTGGGGTTTTGTATACAAAATGTGAGTAACGTTACCATTGGACGAAGAGTTAGCCAATGTGTAATATGACCCTCAGTCAGACTTGACACTACTGAATGAGTAATTGGGTAGATATAAACATTGTAATCGCCCTCAATACTGTTTAAATTAAATTAATGTTTTTGATTAAATTGGGATTCACTCACCAGTATTTCCTGCTGATAAAATGTTTTAAACACGTGTTTCAGGTAACTTAGTATGAAACCCATACAAGCCAGCTGGAGAGCACTGAAGGCTTAGAAAAGTGGCAATAAAAGTTACCTAATTAAAAAGGAGAATTATTTTCAAATAATTGGGATTATTCCCTATAAATGTACCAAAATGAAAAAAATCGGGTTTTGTCCCACTTATAAATGTATTATCAAAGAAACCTGGGTTTATCCCATTTCTTTAATTTAAATATTTTTGGTGTTTAACTCTGATAAAAATATTTCCTAACTACGGTCCTGATGAAATTTTCCGCTGCCAAATTAATAAACACCGATACCACTGAAACTGGCTCACGGCCGCCCGCTCCCGGAATAGGGGTCGGGGGTTGTGACAGAAGGTGGTATCAGAGCTATGCCACTGGTTTAAGCCCTTTAGGTGTTCTTCTAATACCTAAACCCTTAACCATTCGTGTTAGGAAATTAATATCTTATGTGTTACTTTGTGAACATAAAAATCTTAATGTGCTTATTATGATTTTTATGCCATATAACGAATTTTGAATTCCCAATATGTGTTACCCATATATGCATCTTACAATTGTGTTATATAACTATACTAATATGTCTTAGTAAATTTTGTAATACCTTATATCTCTCATATCCATATGTATATATAGGAATATAATGCCATATAAATTTTATAATAATAGCAGAATATCAATATTAATATTGTAATATTAATAGAAGATAAATGCAATTCAGATATGATACTTTGTAAATACCATGATATAAATATTTAGATAATCTATATTATACCTAAATGATTTTATAAATTCTCTAAATATGTAACATCTATGGTATCTTACAATATGTTAGAAAAATATATTCATAATAATATTTATTTCTGTATCCACATATCTATGTGAATACAATTCCAAATAAATTATCTTATGATATTAGCATTAACATCTTACCCTTAGACATGATACCCCTAAAATATCATTAATGAAAACAGTATATTTTATAATTTATGATATAATTTTACTCGAATTAAAAGATATGTATTTGTCAAAATTTTGATAAAACATACAATTATATTGATTATGTTAAAAGATAATGTTTCAGCATTATTTAAAAACAATAATTTAAAATACTTTGTAAATCCCTTTAATAATCCTTTATTGTATTATTAAATATTAAATATTATTTATCAAAATTTGATAAATTTCGTAAAATTCAGAAATTATGTATAAAGTCAACATTTATAAAAGATTTTATAAAACGAAATCCTTAAATTTAATAATAAACACAGTTCAACGATTTTAAAATTTAAACATACATACGTATACCACAGAAAATGCAAAATATTTTATAAAACAGTATTTATGAAACCAGAATACATACCACAACTTGATACTTTAAATTTTTGTGTCAATAGGAAATAACTTAAAAGTTATTTGTAAATCAAATGTATGTATATTTTATATATACAACTTGTATTAATATCATAAATAATATTTCATTCATGAAATAAAATATTTACAAAAATATCTATTACGGTATAACAATATGGTTTAAAATATATATATATATATACATATATTTCTAAAGGAAACGCATTTTACCATTGAATAAGTTTGATTTATTTCTTAAATTATATTTAAGTCATATGTATATATATTATGATTCATATTTCTTAATATATTAAGAATCGAATTTAGAAACACCAGACTTTGTATTCTATTATGAATCTTAAATTAAGAATTTAAATTGAATTATAAATATGTTATAACAAAATTTGGTTAACCTGTTAAGATTTGAAATTCTCTAAAAAGAATCCAGAAAATTATATCGCTATTAAATTTATTCTTTCTGATGAATTCCCTTTTTGTTCTAAAATATTATCTTCAATAAATTTGATAGAAATTTATTTGATTAATATCAAGGTTATGAAAATAAACAGGATAGCTAATACAATTAATTATGTAACTGAAATCTTTGAAAATTGATATTTTAAAACTTTATACTTATACGTATGTATATACAAGACACAAATTTTCTTGATAATATATATATATATCCAATCAGATGTCTTCTGCAAAAGGACAAGATTTTATATAATAAACGAAACAAACCTACATGTTTACTTAAGATCTATTTTGATACCCAACCTTAATTCAAAAGATATCCGTATTAGCATCACCTCTTGAAAAATAATAATAAGTCAATATAAAGCTTTTATCTTTATATGTCTATCCAGCCATAAGCCCTGAAAATATAAGTAAATTAAGGCAATACAAAAGCTATTACATCAAAGAAAGAAACAACACATATAAGATTATATTTTCCTTATAATCTGATAAGATATATAGTAAAAAGAAAACGTTAAGATATAACATGTATATATTATCTTAATTATCATTGCATAATACTGATAGCTATGACTATAATGATACTAAACAAAATATGCCTGTATAATTGCTTAGTTCTGTGATAATTATATCTGAACATGTTGTAATACAGATGTCGAATGTAATGGCATGTGATCAAGAAATTGAGACTAGTAATGGAAACTCTTTGGATAGAAATACTATAGAAAATATAATAGCTCAAGGAATATCGAATGCTATACCATCAATCATTGAAGCTATTAAAATTTCTGTGCCCACAAACGAAAGTCCCACTATACATTGTAGGCATACCCATCACTTCATACCTAGCCCTAGTATCAACGGAAGTCATGATATTCGTATCAAAACTCCATCTTCCAAACGAAAGAAAACCACAACCTATGGCTACTCCTACAAGGAATTCTACTCTAACAAATCCTCCAAGGACAAAGGAATGAAACCAGAAATCGCACAACCTACCAGCAACAGCAAAAAGCACGCAAGAGAACGCTATTTTAAGAAGACACTTCGTTGTAACTACTGCAAGAAAGCTGGACATGTACCAGAGGAATGTAGAAGGAAAAGGGAAAATAACGTATGTTACAAATGTGGAGATCCAGGCCACTTTCGTCACTACTGCCCAAAACTATCTAAGGCACCCAATAACGAGGATCGAAACCCCGATGAAGCTAAGGAGAACGCATAAAAATTTATAACACCCGAGCCAACAACAACTTCTAAAATAAAGCACCCTTATATTTTGTCTGCACTTAATTATTAGTTGACTTTTAATTTCGATCAAAACTTCATCAATAAAAAGGTCTTTGTTTTTCTCATCTCTTTCCTATGACATACGTGCATTGCTTATCATTCGTGTGAATTCGTTTCAAAAGACCATTTATTGAATAAATATTTTCGTTATACTCATTTCAATAATCCCCCGATCATGAAAATGTTGACTTTTGATAACCAAGTCAACAACTTTCTTGGAAAACTCCTTTTCAAAGTTACTTATCAGATTTTCATTAAAACCATTTCTTGTTAATACCTATATCCATTGTTGGAATATGTCCAAACCAAGCTCAATTGTTTGAACTTGCTCATATATATTCAATTTTAAAAATCCCATATGATGAATTGAGATCATCATATTCAAGGTAATTTCGTTTTTGAACTTGTTTAAAATCTTCAATTTTGATATATCATTTGTTAAGACACGACACCTTGCGGTGGCGATTTCTTTGAAACTTGGACTTATTTCATTTTCATACCGAGGTACGAATTATCTACTTATTGATTCACTATCCTAAACCAGTCTTAATGCAATTTTGTGTTAATATAAATGTACCTCCAGTAATTCTTTCATCTTTGAATTGATTTCACATTATTTCTTCAATTGAAATATCCTATCTTTTGAAATATCCAGATTCGCTTCCTTGAACCTTTCAGTTAATTTCAAAAAACGGTGAATTCGTTCGGTCACCGTAATTATTGAATTCTTCAGTCATTACAACACCTTGCGGTGTCTGTATAAATTTGTAGCCTGTGCTAATAGTAAACCCTAATCATACATCATTCGTTTGACTCATCATTCAGGTATTCTTGATACAATTATGTATTAAGACCATGATACACTAAATTCTATTGTATTGTCCAGTGTATCCTTGCTATTTAAATAAACGTTATTGATTTCTAGTTTAATCATTGACAAATCATTTTTCATACATCTATTCTCATTTGATATTGTTAGACTACCTCAATTGGCAATCAAAGTAAGTTCTCTTTTCACATTGAATCCTATTGTTCCTACAAATTATTGCATTTCAAATTCTATGCCGATCAAATATCTCTTTTGATTCATGAAACTTAGTCACCTTGTTAATGGTATCTCATTTGGTTAACATCAATTCCTGAAACTAAGTTTTGAAATAATTAAATTCCAATTATCCTATGAGATCCTTATCTTTTGATTCTATCACAGACACCTTGATAACCAGCTAAAAGACGTGACGTAACCCCAAGAAAATATCATAACCCAAATCTCGAGGACGAGATTTAAAACAAGGTGGGGAGGATGTAACATTCCCAAAATTTTTTTTAAATAAAAGTATTACACAAAAAGGTTATTGGAAAGTTGGCCAATAAAAATATGGGGTATTTTGGCAAACATGGGAATCGTTTAATAAAATAATTATAGAAATACATTATATTTGAACCTACTCCGTTTCAATGAAACTTGGTTCAAAATATAGATAAAAATATTCTCGTTCTAAAAACATATTCATTGTTTTATAACACGTCATATTTTAGAAGTTATACGCGCCAAATAAGTGAAGCAGTTGAATTAATTATAATATATAAATTAATAAAATAATAATAATAATCGATACTTACCATGAATAAAATAATGTCAAATCCAATTAATTGAATTAGAATTAACAAGTGCACGTGTGCTTGTGTGTGTATGACATTTGGAAAATTTAATATCTTTAGAAATGATATACGTGTCTCTCAATCAAAACCAACAATTAGTTATGTGTACATGGAGACGTGAGCTCTAAGTAAAACCTCAACTATAAATAGAATAGGTCCTTCAAAGGAAAAGGTGCTCACTTCCCTTCTCTATGTATCGCTCCCCCTCTATTTCCTATATTCTATTTTCTTAATTCTTTAATTTTAAACCAATAATAATAATAATAATGTCCTGTCCCGTTTTAAGTATTTTAACCCTTGATCACTGACACCCTGTCCGACTGACGTAGGGCCCCGTAACATATGTCAAGGCTCTGCCTAAATGCGTTGGGGTTCTGTCTCGTGACATAGGGATAAAGTGGAATTAGATTACTATACTTAATATAAGTACACTATATATTTTATTAAATAATCCAGAAATTATACCAAGATATATCAACTCTCTAAAAATATTTCTGACACCCCTAATATATTTAGAATACGACTATATGTCTTAAAATACACCCCGTATACGAAAACCGGTCCCGAATACCCTTATTTTTGTAAAAATAAAATAAAAACAAATCTGCAAGCCGCTCGCGGGCCGCGTGAGGCCACACCATTAGTTGACGCGGGCCGCGACAAGGCAGGCCACCCGCCCTCCTCCGGAAGCCACCACGTGGCGACACGTGGCGAAGCTAGGGTAGTGACACCTCAAGGCTACGCTGTTGACCGGGTTGACGCGGGCCGCGTAAACCCGGGTCTTGTATTACGCGGGCCGCGAGAAACTGAAGATCAGGCCCTATAAATAGCAACCAGCGGTAGTTCATTCAAATCGTTCAGAATTCTTATATTGTCACACCCTCAAAATCCCACACGCGGAATATCACCGCTTGGGAGCGTGACTGACCAGGATCAAGCCATCAATCATATCAAACATAGCATTTAATAGTAATGAAAGTAATTAATGTAATTCATCATGACATGATTGATGTTTCAAAACCAAACATTGTTTAAGTAGCGGAAGCATAGTAATGTAATCTCAAAATAGTTATAAGTTCAGATATCGTTCATGATCCGTATCCCACAACGACCTGCTCCTCCCTGTGCAAGCTCCATACTGTACCTAAGGTCCTGCAAGGCATGCAGCAAATAATCAACAACTAGTTGAGCGAGTTCACAGAAAGTAAGTTTATAACATAATGCGTAAGTTTAACTAGTGGGGGCTTCCCACGTTTATCCTTACTAATGAGGGCTTCTCATTAGTGGTACTTACTAGACTAACTTCCAACCATGTGTTCTTCTTTACCGAGAACAGGAATACGTACTGGGTCACGTAGGCTTTACGTGACGTGCCCTTCCCCGAGGACAGTGGTACGCGTGGGGGCTACGTAGGCTTTACGCAGCGTGTCCTTCCGACCCGGAAGACAGTAGATGGTATTGAGTTACGTAGGCTTTACGTAACGTGTCCTCCCGACCCGGGAGACAAATGGCAAATACTGGGTTACGTAGGCTTTACGTAACGTGTCCTGACTATCCTGAGGACGATGGTCTATAGTCTAGTGAATGCGTAAGTACGAGTAATCATTCCATATCAAATCATTCCAACCCAATTCCCACCCGGGAATCCCATGCCTTGGCAGTGTGAACTCACCTTGGTTTCCTCGGCAGATACACAAAGAGTATAGGTAAGCTAGTAAATGGTCAACCACGTCCTATCATGGTTATTATGCAAGTCAGGTTTTTGACTAAGGTAAAACACGTATAACACTTACAAGTTAACATGTTTCGAGCACGTATAGAACATAGTAACACTTAGCGGTCAAGAACATAACTTGTGCGATCCAATGACTAAGCCCGAAAGTCAATCAGCCCAAATATCATTCAACCAATTCTTACATCGGCCCAAATAAAATAGTCCAGATTCTTAATCGGCCCAAATAGTATACGCATAATAGTCCAATAACAAACAGTCCACAATTCCAATCATTTGGCCCAAACGATTGGGCCTGTGGCAGTGTGAGTCCAAAATAATGTCTGTGCGTATTGGTCTCGAGTCGCAACAGGGGTTACGAGTCGCAACAGCTGGTTACGAGTCGCAACAGGTGGATCTCGGCTCGTCATGATCTGGTTACGAGTCGCAACAAGACTCGCAACCACGGTTTCGGCTCATGCTGTTGTGTGTGAGGTTCCGAGTCGCAACAGGACCCGCAATCTCGGTCTCGACTCGCAATCCGTGTGGCTAACAACTTGTAACAGATTTCCATAATCATTAGCAACAATTAATCCGTAATTCTTGCAAACAGTTTAGGTAGTTTCCAATTCAGATCAAACAACATTTATTCAGCATTCAATCATATTCATAACACCTTCAAAATCATCATCATTTAGCATGTTCATAACAGCATCAAAACAAATAATCGGATTATCACACAAACCTAAACCGTGTCATAATCATATCATCGGACTAGCATGCAACCTAACCGGTTATCATTCATACAAAAACCTGATTATAGCTATCATCATACAATCAATCCGAATATATATATATATTATATGATATAATGGCCGACATCTATTATGTTTTAGACTATTTTCACAACATCCGTTTCAACACATGCTAGCCGTTTTCATGTCAAGTAACCATGTATCATTTAACAAGATCAATCATGATAACCGAAAATCCTATTCATCATGCATGACTATAACATCAAAACGTTAACCACAATTAATTGATCATACTAACCGGTTTAAGAAGAGTGTAGGGTTCGATCCGAATGGGAGATACTCTTGCCGTCGGGTTCCAATCCAACCGAGAGGGAGACGAGAGAGAGAGAAGTAGGGTTGTGTGAGTGTTTTGGTAACAAATGAGAGAACAAAACCTCCTAACTTGGTTTAGTGTTTGCGAGTGGGAAGTGGGCCGAGCCCAACTCGGTTATCTAATGGGGTCCGGTTTCAAGGAGCGGCCCGAAAGGCTTGTGTGACCGGTTATAATGTGTGGTTTGGGTTCGGTTCAATTAACATACAAACATATATCACACAATGCACATAATAACATAATCACAAGATTCACGTAACATTCATTAATCAGGTGTCACATAGATACGTAACGTTACATCAAAGTGAGTCTAAAGTTCGAGTTGTCACATATATCTCCCTCAATTTCTGTGGTGTAGGCCCTATACCCGGGCATTATACCCCCTAATTAGCGAAGCTCTGTCTCGTTGTAAGTATCATAACCCCTGGATACGTATTAGATACGCTGCCCGATTGATCTAGGGTTCCGTAACGGCTGTCGTGGTTCTGCCCGACATAGTCGTTGGAATGCCGTCTCGGGGAGGGTATTACTAATGTTAAAATGGGTTATTATACTAACACGTGTGCATTGTTTATTTAACTAGATTATAACCAGGAAGTCACGAAGGAAAGATCTATAATAGTAATGTGAGTAATCTCCTTTTTGTTAACAGTTTTTACAAAACCTTAACCTTTTTACAATGCAATTTAGCAGTGATTGAGTCTTTGTAATTCTACAATTACTGCCGGTATGTTGGGGTTTTGTATACAAAATGTGAGTAACGTTACCATTGGACGAAGAGTTAGCCAATGTGTAATATGACCCTCAGTCAGACTTGACACTACTGAATGAGTAATTGGGTAGATATAAACATTGTAATCGCCCTCAATACTGTTTAAATTAAATTAATGTTTTTGATTAAATTGGGATTCACTCACCAGTATTTCCTGCTGATAAAATGTTTTAAACACGTGTTTCAGGTAACTTAGTATGAAACCCATACAAGCCAGCTGGAGAGCACTGAAGGCTTAGAAAAGTGGCAATAAAAGTTACCTAATTAAAAAGGAGAATTATTTTCAAATAATTGGGATTATTCCCTATAAATGTACCAAAATGAAAAAAATTGGGTTTTGTCCCACTTATAAATGTATTATCAAAGAAACCTGGGTTTATCCCATTTCTTTAATTTAAATATTTTTGGTGTTTAACTCTGATAAAAATATTTCCTAACTACGGTCCTGATGAAATTTTCCGCTGTCAAATTAATAAACACCGATACCACTGAAACTAGCTCACGGCCGCCCGCTCCCGGAATAGGGGTCGGGGGTTGTGACAGAAGGTGGTATCAGAGCTATGCCACTGGTTTAAGCCCTTTAGGTGTTCTTCTAATACCTAAACCCTTAACCATTCGTGTTAGGAAATTAATATCTTATGTGTTACCTTGTGAACATAAAAATCTTAATGTGCTTATTATGATTTTTATGCCATATAACGAATTTTGAATTCCCAATATGTGTTACCCATATATGCATCTTACAATTGTGTTATATAACTATAGTAATGTGTCTTAGTAAATTTTGTAATACCTTATATCTCTCATATCCATATGTATATATAGGAATATAATGCCATATAAATTTTATAATAATAGCAGAATATCAATATTAATATTGTAATATTAATAGAAGATAAATGCAATTCAGATATGATACTTTGTAAATACCATGATATAAATATTTAGATAATCTATATTATACCTAAATGATTTTATAAATTCTCCGAATATGTAACATCTATGGTATCTTACAATATGTTAGAAAAATATATTCATAATAATATTTATTTATGTATCCACATATCTATATGAATACAATTCCAAATAAATTATCTTATGATATTAGCATTAACATCTTACCCTTAGACATGATACCCCTAAAATATCATTAATGAAAACAGTATATTTTATAATTTATGATATAATTTTACTCGAATTAAAAGATATGTATTTGTCAAAATTTTGATAAAACATACAATTATATTGATTATGTTAAAAGATAATGTTTCAGCATTATTTAAAAACAACAATTTAAAATACTTTGTAAATCCCTTTAATAATCCTTTATTGTATTATTAAATATTAAATATTATTTATCAAAATTTGATAAATTTCGTAAAATTCAGAAATTATGTATAAAGTCAACATTTATAAAAGATTTTATAAAACGAAATCCTTAAATTTAATAATAAACACAGTTCAACGATTTTAAAATTTAAACATACATACGTATACCACAGAAAATGCAAAATATTTTATAAAACAGTATTCATGAAACCAGAATACATACCACAACTTGATACTTTAAATTTTTGTGTCAATAGGAAATAACTTAAAAGTTATTTGTAAATCAAATGTATGTATATTTTATATATACAACTTGTATCAATATCATAAATAATATTTCATTCATGAAATAAAATATTTACAAAAATATCTATTACGGTATAACAATATGGTTTAAAATATATATATATATACATATATTTCTAAAGGAAACACATTTTACCATTGAATAAGTTTGATTTATTTCTTAAATTATATTTAAGTCATATGTATATATAATATGATTCATATTTCTTAATATATTAAGAATCGAATTTAGAAACACCAGACTTTGTATTCTATTATGAATCTTAAATTAAGAATTTAAATTGAATTATAAATATGTTATAACAAAATTTGGTTAACCTGTCAAGATTTGAAATTCTCTAAAAAGAATCCAGAAAATTATATCGCTATTAAATTTATTCTTTCTGATGAATTCCCTTTTTGTTCTAAAATATTATCTTCAATAATTTTGATAGAAATTTATTTGATTAATATCAAGGTTATGAAAATAAACAGGATAGCTAATACAATTAATTATGTAACTGAAATCTTTGAAAATTGATATTTTAAAACTTTATACTTATACGTATGTATATACAAGACACAAATTTTCTTGATAATATATATATATCCAATCAGATGTCTTCTGCAAAAGGACAAGATTTTATATAACAAACGAAACAAACCTACATGTTTACTTAAGATCTATTTTGATACCCAACCTTAATTCAAAAGATATCCGTATTAGCATCACCTCTTGAAAAATAATAAGTCAATATAAAGCTTTTATCTTTATATGTCTATCCAGCCATAAGCCCTGAAAATATAAGTAAATTAAGGCAATACAAAAGCTATTACATCAAAGAAAGAAACAACACATATAAGATTATATTTTCCTTATAATCTGATAAGATATATAGTAAAAAGAAAACGTTAAGATATAACATGTATATATTATCTTAATTATTATTGCATAATACTGATAGCTATGACTATAATGATACTAAACAAAATATGCCTGTATAATTGCTTAGTTCTGTGATAATTATATCTGAACATGTTGTAATACAGATGTCGAATGTAATGGCATGTGATCAAGAAATTGAGACTAGTAATGGAAACTCTTTGGATAGAAATACTATAGAAAATATAATAGCTCAAGGAATATCGAATGCTATACCATCAATCATTGAAGCTATTAAAATTTCTGTGCCCACAAACGAAAGTCCCACTATACATTGTAGGCATACCCATCACTTCATACCTAGCCCTAGTATCAACGGAAGTCATGATATTCGTATCAAAACTCCATCTTCCAAACGAAAGAAAACCACAACCTATGGCTACTCCTACAAGGAATTCTACTCTAACAAATCCTCCAAGGACAAAGGAATGAAACCAGAAATCGCACAACCTACCAGCAACAACAAAAAGCACGCAAGAGAACGCTATTTTAAGAAGACACTTCGTTGTAACTACTGCAAGAAAGCTGGACATGTACCAGAGGAATGTAGAAGGAAAAGGGAAAATAACGTATGTTACAAATGTGGAGATCCAGGCCACTTTCGTCACTACTGCCCAAAACTATCTAAGGCACCCAATAACGAGGATCGAAACCCCGATGAAGCTAAGGAGAACGCATAAAAATTTATAACACCCGAGCCAACAACAACTTCTAAAATAAAGCACCCTTATATTTTGTCTGCACTTAATTATTAGTTGACTTTTAATTTCGATCAAAACTTCATCAATAAAAAGGTCTTTGTTTTTCTCATCTCTTTCCTATGACATACGTGCATTGCTTATCATTCGTGTGAATTCGTTTCAAAAGACCATTTATTGAATAAATATTTTCGTTATACTCATTTCAATAATCCCCCGATCATGAAAATGTTGACTTTTGATAATCAAGTCAACAACTTTCTTGGAAAACTCCTTTTCAAAGTTACTTATCAGATTTTCATTAAAACCATTTCTTGTTAATACCTATATCCATTGTTGGAATATGTCCAAACCAAGCTCAATTGTTTGAACTTGCTCATATATATTCAATTTTAAAAATCCCATATGATGAATTAAGATCATCATATTCAAGGTAATTTCGTTATTTGAACTTGTTTAAAATCTTCAATTTTGATATATCATTTGTTAAGACACGACACCTTGCGGTGGCGATTTCTTTGAAACTTGGACTTATTTCATTTTCATACCGAGGTACGAATTATCTACTTATTGATTCACTATCCTAAACCAGTCTTAATGCAATTTTGTGTTAATATAAATGTACCTCCAGTAATTCTTTGATCTTTGAATTGATTTAACATTATTTCTTCAATTGAAATATCCTATCTTTTGAAATATCCAGATTCGCTTCCTTGAACCTTTCAGTTAATTTCAAAAAACGGTGAATTCGTTCGGTCACCGTAATTATTGAATTCTTCAGTCATTACAACACCTTGCGGTGTCTGTATAAATTTGTAGCCTGTGCTAATAGTAAACCCTAATCATACATCATTCGTTTGACTCATCATTCAGGTATTCTTGATACAATTATGTATTAAGACCATGATACACTAAATTCTATTGTATTGTCCAGTGTATCCTTGCTATTTAAATAAACGTTATTGATTTCTAGTTTAATCATTGACAAATCATTTTTCATACATCTATTCTCATTTGATATTGTTAGACTACCTCAATTGGCAATCAAAGTAAGTTCTCTTTTGACATTGAATCCTATTGTTCCTACAAATTATTGCATTTCAAATTCTATGCCGATCAAATATCTCTTTTGATTCATGAAACTTAGTCACCTTGTTAATGGTATCTCATTTGGTTAACATCAATTCCTGAAACTAAGTTTTGAAATAATTAAATTCCAATTATCCTATGAGATCCTTATCTTTTGATTCTATCACAGACACCTTGATAACCAGCTAAAAGACGTGACGTAACCCCAAGAAAATATCATAACCCAAATCTCGAGGACGAGATTTAAAACAAGGTGGGGAGGATGTAACATTCCCAAATTTTTTTTAAATAAAAGTATTACACAAAAAGGTCATTGGAAAGTTGACCAATAAAAATATGGGGTATTTTGGCAAACATGGGAATCGTTTAATAAAATAATTATAGAAATACATTATATTTGAACCTACTCCGTTTCAATGAAACTTGGTTCAAAATATAGATAAAAATATTCTCGTTCTAAAAACGTATTCATTGTTTTATAACACGTCATATTTTAGAAGTTATACGCGCCAAATAAATGAAGCAGTTGAATTAATTATAATATATAAATTAATAAAATAATAATAATAATCGATACTTACCATGAATAAAATAATGTCAAATCCAATTAATTGAATTAGAATTAACAAGTGCACGTGTGCTTGTGTGTGTATGACATTTGGAAAATTTAATATCTTTAGAAATGATATACGTGTCTCTCAATCAAAACCAACAATTAGTTATGTGTACATGGAGACGTGAGCTCTAAGTAAAACCTCAACTATAAATAGAATAGGTCCTTCAAAGGAAAAGGTGCTCACTTCCCTTCTCTATGTATCGCTCCCCCTCTATTTCCTATATTCTATTTTCTTAATTCTTTAATTTTAAACCAATAATAATAATAATGTCCTGTCCCGTTTTAAGTATTTTAACCCTTGATCACTGACACCCTGTCCGACTGACGTAGGGCCCCGTAACATATGTCAAGGCTCTGCCTAAATGCGTTGGGGTTCTGTCTCGTGACATAGGGATAAAGTGGAATTAGATTACTATACTTAATATAAGTACACTATATATTTTATTAAATAATCCAGAAATTATACCAAGATATATCAACTCTCTAAAAATATTTCTGACACCCCTAATATATTTAGAATACCCCTATATGTCTTAAAATACACCCCGTATACGAAAACCGGTCCCGAATACCCTTATTTTTGTAAAAATAAAATAAAAACAAATCTGCAAGCCGCTCGCGGGCCGCGTGAGGCCACACCATTAGTTGACGCGGGCCGCGACAAGGCAGGCCACCCGCCCTCCTCCGGAAGCCACCACGTGGCGACACGTGGCGAAGCTAGGGTAGTGACACCTCAAGGCTACGCTGTTGACCGGGTTGACGCGGGCCGCGTAAACCCTGGTCTTGTATTACGCGGGCCGCGAGAAACTGAAGATCAGGCCCTATAAATAGCAACCAGCGGCAGTTCATTCAAATCGTTCAGAATTCTTATATCTCCCTCAATTTCTGTGGTGTAGGCCCTATACCCGGGCATTATACCCCCTAATTAGCGAAGCTCTGCCTCGTTGTAAGTATTATAACCCTTGGATACGTATTAGATACGCTGCCCGATTGATCTAGGGTTCCGTAACGGCTGTCGTGGTTCTGCCCGACATAGTCGTTGGAATGCCGTCTCGGGGAGGGTATTACTAATGTTAAAATGGGTTATTATACTAACACGTGTGCATTGTTTATTTAACTAGATTATAACCAGGAAGTCACGAAGGAAAGATCTATAATAGTAATGTGAGTAATCTCCTTTTTGTTAACAGTTTTTACGAAACCTTAACCTTTTTACAATGCAATTTAGCAGTGATTGAGTCTTTGTAATTCTACAATTACTGCCGGTATGTTGGGGTTTTGTATACAAAATGTGAGTAACGTTACCATTGGACGAAGAGTTAGCCAATGTGTAATATGACCCTCAGTCAGACTTGACACTACTGAATGAGTAATTGGGTAGATATAAACATTGTAATCGCCCTCAATACTGTTTAAATTAAATTAATGTTTTTGATTAAATTGGGATTCACTCACCAGTATTTCCTGCTGATAAAATGTTTTAAACACGTGTTTCAGGTAACTTAGTATGAAACCCATACAAGCCAGCTGGAGAGCACTGAAGGCTTAGAAAAGTGGCAATAAAAGTTACCTAATTAAAAAGGAGAATTATTTTCAAAAAATTGGGATTATTCCCTATAAATGTACCAAAATGAAAAAAATCGGGTTTTGTCCCACTTATAAATGTATTATCAAAGAAACCTGGGTTTATCCCATTTCTTTAATTTAAATATTTTTGGTGTTTAACTCTGATAAAAATATTTCCTAACTACGGTCCTGATGAAATTTTCCGCTGCCAAATTAATAAACACCGATACCACTGAAACTGGCTCACGGCCGCCCGCTCCCGGAATAGGGGTCGGGGGTTGTGACAAAAGGGGTTGTGAAAAAGAAACCTCAGACGTTCCAAGGGACTTGTTACAACTGTGACGAGCTGGGGCATCGGGCTAACCAATGCAAGAAACCAAAGTGTGAGCGTGCGCACATGGTGGATGAGGACGGAATGCCTTTGGTGGCAATGATTTCCGACAAAACCGCAATGTTGGATGAGGTCAATGCTGTGACCAACACTCCAAAAGGATGGTGGGTTGATACGGGAGCGACCCGTCATGTATGCCCAGACAGGAGCATGTTTACCACCTTCAAGGAGCTTGCGGGAGATGAGAAGCTGTACATGGGAAATGCAGCCACCGCGGACATCAAGGGTGAAGGAACGGTGATTTTGAAGTGGACTTCAGGGAAGGAGCTCACTCTAAGAAACATGTTACATGTCACAGACTTGCGCAAGAGCCTAGTCTCGGGTTGGTTGCTTAATAAGTTTGGATTTCGTTTAGTTTTTGAGAGCGATCAATTTGTACTAACGAAACGAGGAATGTATGTAGGCAAGGGCTATGCCCAAAATAGAATGTTTAAGTTGAATGTAATGGCAGTCAAGAAAGCATGAATAAAATTGCTACTACTTCTACTTATATGCTTGAGTTTTCTGATTCGAATAAATGGCATGGTAGATTAGGTCACGTCAATTTTAATTCAATACGCCGTTTAATCAATTTAAATTGTATACCAACATTCCATATTGATTCACACTATAAATGTGAAACATGCGTTGAATCCAAACTTACAAGATCATCATCGAAATCGGTTGAACGAATGACCGAACCCCTTGATTTAATTCACACCGATATTTGTGATTTAAGCGGTACCCACAAGAGGTGGAAATAAGTACTTCATCACGTTTATTGACGATAGTACTAAATATTGCTATGTATATTTACTAAAAAGTAAAGATGAAGCAATAAGTAAATTTATCTTGTATAAAAATGAAGTTGAGAATCAACTTCAAAAGAAGATAAAAGCTTTGCGAAGCGACAGAGGAGGTGAATATGTTGCACCTTTTGCCGATTTATGCGCAAAAAGTGGCATTGTACATGAGTGTACACCTCCTTATTCTCCACAATCAAATGGTGTGGCGGAACGAAAGAACCGCACATTGAAAGAAATGATGAACGCCATGTTGATAAGTTCTGGGGTGAGCCAGGAAATGTGGGGGGAAGCCATTCTCTCGGCTAATTATCTTTTGAACAAGATACCACTGAAAAAGAGAGACGAAACTCCATATGAGTTATGGAAAAGGAAGAATCCTTCATACAAATACCTGAAAGTGTGGGGGTGCCTAGCACAGGTGATTGTACCACCTCCTAAGGCTCTTAGGATAGGACCCAAAACTGTTGATTGCATATTTATTGGGTATGCGCATCAAAGTAGTGCACATAGATTTCTTGTACATGAGTCCAAGAATCCTGATGTACACGTAAACACTATCATGGAGGTGAATCCTAACGTTGTGTCTTACTTTGAAAATGTGTTTCCTTTGAGAAGACAAACACATGCAACGTCATCAACACCCAATTTTGAAGTAGGTGAAAGTTCATCTACACCAGTTGATGAGGTAGTTCATAATAAGACACATGAACGACCTGAGGTTGAAGAAAGTGATCGTAGGCGAAGTAAAAGGCCAAGGGTAGAAAAATCCTTCGGTCCAGACTTCGTTAGCTATATGGTTGAGCGCGAGCCCAATACATATCGCGAAGCGGTTTCCTCTTCAGAAGGACCTCAATGGAAAGAAGCAATAAGAAATGAAATAGATTCTATATTGCAAAATCATACTTGGGAGTTAGTAGATCTTCCACCTGGTTGCAAACCACTTGGATATCGTTAGATATTCAAAAGGAAGATGAAAACTGATGGAAGTATTGATAAGTACAAGGCTAGGTTGGTGATTAAAAGATTTAGACAAAAGGAAGGTCTAGATTACTTTGATACCTACTCGCCTGTGACGCGCATAACCTCGATTAGATTGGTTCTTGCTATAGCGGCTTTAAGAAATTTGGAAGTTCACCAAATGGACGTCAAAACCACATTTCTAAATGGCGATTTAGAAGAAGAGATTTACATGGAGCAACCTGAAGGTTTCTCCGCCCCAGGTCAAGAGGGTAAAGTATGTAAACTCGTCAAGTCTTTGTATGGCTTGAAGCAAGCACCAAAACAATGGCACCAAAAGTTTGATCATGTCATGATTGACAATGAATTCAAAATAAACGAGTGCGACAAATGTGTTTATTTCAAAGACACAAATGAAGGTTATGTGATTTTATGCCTTTATGTAGACGATATGCTTATCATTGGGAGTAATGATAAAATTATCAAAGCAACTAAAAGCATGTTGAAAGCGAGATTTGACATGAAAGACATGGGTTTAGCGGATGTGATTCTTGGAGTAAAGATCATAAGAACCCAAGATGGTCTTGTGTTAAGTCAATCTCACTATGTGGATAAAATTCTTGAAAAATTCAACTCGGGAGATACGAGTGTAGCTCGAACTCCAGTTGATACCTCCCAACATCTCAAGAAAAATAAAGGAGATGGAGTTGCTCAGTTAGAGTATTCAAGAATTATTGGCAGTCTCATGTATCTAATGACATGTACTAGACCCGACTTGGCTTACGCGGTGAGTAGACTAAGTAGATACACCAGCAATCCGTGCATGGATCATTGGAAGGCTATCACGAGGGTGCTTAGATACATAAGATACACAAGAGATTATGGACTGCATTATACCCGACAACCTGCAGTGATCGAAGGATACACTGATGTAAACTGGATATCGGATAATAAAGATTCCAAATCAACAAGTGGTTACGTGTTTACACTTGGAGGAGCTGCTATTGCTTGGAAGTCTTCTAAGCAAACGGTCATAGCGAGATCCACAATGGAATCTGAATTTATCGCCCTGGATAAGTCAGGCGAGGAGGCGGAATGGCTACGTCAATTCGTGGAATATATTCCAAGATGGCCAAAGCCTTTGCCAGCCATATGTGTACATTGTGATAGTCAATCAGCGATTGGTAGAGCTCAAAGCTTGATGTACAATGGCAGATCAAGGCATATGCGACGTAGACATAACACGATACGACAACTACTCTCAACGGATGTTATCACAATTGATTATGTGAGATCAGCGGATAACATTACGGACCCGTTTACAAAAGGCTTAAGCAGAGAGTTAGTAGAAACGTCGTCAAGAGGAATGGGACTAAAGCCCGTGGTAAATGGGAATATGAGGGAAACCTAACTTAGTTGACTGGAGATCCCAAGATCTAAGTTCAATAGGACAACTTAATCATATTACCAAAACGGATTCACTGTGGGGGAGTACCCCAAACTAAATAAAAGGGAGTTATATATACTTCCTAGTCCATTCCGATCAGTGACATGAAGTGAGGTTAAGCATATTAAGGTTAATGATTTCGGGAAATCAAATAACCATGATGCTTTTAATGATTCATGGGAATCACCTATGTTAGAGAGAAGTGGGGTCGCTTCAAATGGATTTGTGGGGTGCGCAAATCCTAGAGCTCTCGCAGAACCAGGCTAGTGTTCCAGGACCATAATAGGACACGACAATGAGGAGTTGGCCAAACCAGGGAGAGTATTGTGTGAAGTGTATTTTCGTTTACACAAATGGGGGTATGTTCAAGGACATCGCGTCTACACACCGCTAGTAAGCTAAGTGCGCTTCACAAAAGAAGGTTCAAAGGCTTCAACCTACCTATCCTGCAATACTCAACTGTCGAAGTTTATCATTGAAAAGTGTAAGGAAAAGATCCATTTCCATACATGTGGGGGAATGTTGGAAATTTGATGAAAATAGCATTTTTCATGTGGGGGATTGTTGGAAAAATAGGTGAAAATAGCATTTTTCACAAATATAGGAAAATGATTTTTTCCTATTTTGGACTAGAAATAAATATAATAAAATGAGCGGGTTTTATATATTTATTTGTGGGTTTGTGTTCTATGTTGGAAGAGCTTCGCAACGAACTAAACCACGTCCAAAACCGAGCTAAGATGAATGAGATATCGATGCTCAAAGTTGGGTGTTTGAAACATTGAATGTTGAAACAAAAGGGAAAGTAGCGCCTTGTCCCACATCGGAGGAGAGATGGAACTTAAATGGGTATTTAAGGTGGAACTCTCCATCCTTATTGTTTCATGGAAGCACACACTAGTGTCCTCGCGAAGGGTGCAGAGTACCCTAACTCGCACTCGCACTCGCACACGCGCGCACACGTGGCGTGGGCGATGAGGCGCAATGTGGCGCTTTGATGGCGTACTTTGCACTTCGCATCACCGAGAGCCGCCTTTGTATTTTTGACCGCGTGCTCATGGTGGAGCACAAGGGTTGCAAGGACCAAGTGGTAGTGTCGTGCGCGGCGCACCAGAGTGAGCCCATACGAGCGCGCCGCGAGCCGCTTGAGAGCCGCCTTTGTATTTTTGACCGCGTGCGCGTGGTGGAGCACAAGGGTTGCAAGGACCAAGTGGTAGTGACGTGGCGCACGCGCGCATGGACCTGAGCCAGTGCGGCACATGCGCGCATGGCAGCGAGCCAAGAGGATGCACCGCGCATGGGCGTGCGGACCTGGGCGCGCGTGCACCAGGGTGACTTGCGCGCGCACGCGCGCCCAGAAGCTTCCAGCATTGAATGACAGTGCAGTTTCAGTCCAGCTTCGTAACTGACGAGTTAATAGGCTTTGACTGAGAATTAAATGACGTATCAAATTGCATTGAAGACGTTTAATGCAATTTAAACCTTTCATTTAATTCGTTTTTGGCTGTTTCAAACCGGTATACAGCTCCATACCTTGCTGTAGAGGATACTACGAAAACACCAGCAACAACAGCTATATGCAAACAATTCTCTACACACTTCTGATTATCTTCTTCCTGCAAGTTTCAAGGTAACCTTCGGGTTGTAGGCGAACTCCGGCAGTACTACTGCTCCGGCTGTTGTACCCTTGGAAGCAAAACGAGTACTCCTGGGAGACTCGGAATTTGTTTTAAGGGAAGCGTGTTGAACACGTGCCTCAGTCAATTCTTTTTCTACTCCTTCTTGTATTTTGGTTTATTTCAGTTGTAATTGTAATTGTTATTTGTTTTCTTTATTTCTGAATTGTAATCGTATAATAAAATTTGTTTATTTTATTTAAATTACGCGAACGGTTCCTACAAGAGACGGGATGGTGGCATGTGGGAGGAGAGACACACCACCACTCGAACTCAGGTCAAAAATCCATACTCCTCTATGAACCTCGTAAGCAGATTCCCAACAACAAAAGACACGCGTGACAATGATACTACGATAGTAATATAGTACACCACGGTCTTAATGTACTAAAAAAATGTACACTTATTGATGTAAGCCTTGAATATTGCCAATAATGATACACATACAAGAGACGCAACTATTACGACTGTAAAGTCCTTGTCATTGCTCTCATGAAATGAGTACCCGTATGCAACTTGTGGGACCATCCCGAACACGACGAAGGATAGTACTGTGAAAAAAACATGTAGTGGGAAATAGTGTACTTGTCCAAGTAGCTCTTTGTACTTACTGGAAGCCTCATTGTTTGATTCTTGGCTTGAGTTATCCTTGTAACAATCGTCTCTAAGCTTCCAAAGCTGCGAATATGGTTTTTATGATTAAAAGTGCTGCTATTAAACATTTGTGATGTGATCAAATAGTAACGTTTTACTTACATTGTGTCCAATGACGAAGACCCCACCAGCAAGACTTGCGATTGCCAAAGATATGATGCTCACTAAAGCAAATTGAAGTATTAGTTGTTAGGATTAAATATCAAACGAATATGGTGTGACGGAAATAATCTAGGTTAACAAATCAAACAAGGCCCAAAAGATTTATCACGTGTCACCAAGAAAATATCAACCGTAAAGCAATAAGGTTTAGTAAATTTTAACGGGTTAAATATGACTAAAAATAATATGACTAAAAGATAACTGATTAAACACGTTTGAAGGAGTTGAAAGTATCCTATGACGCTGCAATATGATTTTATATAACCTTCAAAATATCTTTTTTAGACCAAAGTTATTAAATATGTCACTTTTAGCCAAGCTGCCCATTTCACCTGTAAGGTCTCCTTCCCAAGGATCTCACTCAAATAACAATCACCAGGTATGCGGAATCCACCTAGCAATCACTACTGTATGGTATCGGATCAAGAAAGTGTAAAACAAGAATGATGAGAATGATGAATGACGTCACACACAGTAGCCGTCAATTCACACACAGTGACAATGATTAGGGTTTTCTTGAAGAACAAACTTTCCACAAAAGAAATTGCCACGTATAACATTTCATTAAGAGTTTATATATAATGGAAAGTCCTGACTACTAAAGTCAGGAGCCCAAAACAAAACAAAACAAAACACTGACTATACCAAAATTCGGACCAAGGGAACTCAAACCCTGACCATGAAAACCCTTACCAAACTAATAGTTTCAACTAATTACATAAAAGAACCTTGAGTTTGAGAGCCTGCACTTATCACCCAAAGTGCATTTACAGACTCCCCCTTGATCAGTGCGGGATCTTCAATGTAAAGCTCAAAATCTTCTCTTCGTTAACGCTTCGAGTACTTCCTGCCTAGTTTTTTTCACACAGAACTGCACGGCCTTGATGTATTGATCAGCTAACAGTTGATCTTCTACAAAGGAATGCAAAGGCAGACGTCTTAGCTTCTTCAAAATCTTCCATCTTGAGATGAACGATCCAGACGCACACAACTTCTTCAAATCTTCCATATTGTGATGAATGATCCAGACCTGAAACACTTGACACCGGATTAAGAATCTTAACCCCGGAGACACTCGGCCCAAACCTGGATCCCAAAAATAAATTCCAATACCCTAGAATAAAAAATTGAAATATTAAACAACCAACATTTAATAATTTGTATTTCAAAACCCAATCAATCAGAACAAGTTACTTCAAAACTTATACATTTGGAAAAATATCACAACTTGGAACCAGATTTACCGAAACACCTTAAAATGACGTAATTACCCACACATTTAGATGGATCTTGCACAACCGATTATTATAGAAAAGACTTATTTTAAGATTACCTAACTTGATGTTTAACACCTTATTAAAGAATGTTCACTACCCTTAGAGTATTTTTCAGAATGATAACTCGCACAAAGAAACAAGAAAGCAAAATCTTTTTGTTGTTTTTCAATTTAGACTAAATTAAAGGAATTAAACCTAAGAACGTATTTACACTAATTATCTATTTGTGAAATCGGAGTAAAAGGATCATATCAGTTTTTCTGTCAATATCCAACGCAAGAAGCATAGTATTTTAGTTTAAGATCTTAGAATGATATTAACAGTTCAAGACGTTCAACGGTATTGTGGTCCACTTAAGTTTTAGCACGCTTTCGAACACTGTTTTCGAGATATGAGATTAAGTGTATTAATAACTGATTGTAACTATGTTTACCCACCTCAGAATATACTCCCGCATCAAGGTATGCACGAGAGATCATCTTACTGGAGAGTATATCATTTATCATCTGTTTTGACGTATAAACTGATGTGAGATACTCACTTATTTTGAATTGAAAACAAGCCCTATGTGATAGAATCACTTATTGATGAGGAACTTGATTTTCAGATGCATGAGGGCACATGAGCAAGTCCGTGAACAGGTTAGTACCATCGTACAGAAAAAGAGACGAACTTGACTCCCGCATAAGAGCTGTGATATATTATCACATATTTTGTGGGACATGTGATTGTTTATCACTTATTGAGGTCGAATGCATCATGTATTATATACACGATTGAATGATATTTACACGTATGTATGGAATCATGGAAGATCTAGAATTTCGTCCCCGTTGTTTTCGGTAAAGAAACAACCATGATACCCAGATGATAAACATCATAAAGACCACGTATCTCAGAACCTCGACAATCAATCAAACGAAATTACGGTACCAAGACCATATATCCGAGAGATGTACCACACAAGTTACGCAGTTCATTATGTTTATATACCAGAAACAGGTTCTTATTGACACGTAAAACCTACCGAAGCAACGTATAATGAAGCTGTTACAGTTAACGGTTAATTTTATATATGACTATAGTCCTGCACCAGATACGACTAACTGATGTACTATCATTTCACTTATATCTCAACACGACTTCATTTTATATTTTTCAAATGTTTTTGTATTTTTCTTAAAATCCTACAACTAAGTAAAATATTTTTGGAGTTTTTCAATTTTGGAAAGCGGTAAAAACTGTACAGTAAACATAAAATAAAGTTTCTATGCGAGTTTTGAAAAGCATTTTACTCGGGGTTGATCATGCCAATCATTCGGACAAGATTTTCAAATCTAGCGCGATCCAATGTCTTTGTAAACAGGTCGGCAAGATTATCCAAGGTGTCTACCATAACCACTTCTAATAAACCCTTCTCAGCACAGTCGCGAATGAAGTGATGCCTAACATCTATGTGCTTAGTGCGTGAGTGATTAACTGGATTGTTAGTTATGGAAATGGCAGAGTTGTTATCGACAAGAATAGGAGTTCGAGTAAAATTCAAACCGTAGTCCCTCATTTGCTGCTGAATCCACAAGACCTGAGCACAACAGCTTGATGCAGCAATGTACTCGGCCTCGCACGGGGATAAAGAGACAACAACTTGCTTTTTGCATTGCCAAGAGACAAGACGGTTCCCAAGAAGTTGTGCGCCGCCAGAGGTTGACTTTCTGTTCATCGGGCACCCTCCGAAGTCTGCGTCAGCATACGCCAGCAAATCCAGACTACTTTCAGCTGGATACCATAGTCCAAGCTTAGGCGTCCATTTCAGATATCTGAAGATACGCTTGACCGCTTTCAAGTGAGACTCTTTCGGAGTTGATTGGAACCTTGCACACAAACAAACAGAGAACATAATATCTGGTTGTGAAGCAATAAGATACATTAGCGAACCTATCATTGCTCGATATAGAGTCGGATCCACTTCAGGATCTTTCTCCTTATCGGGTGAAAGCTTGTGATTTGTCGGGAGAGGCGTGTCATAGGGTAAGCTATATTCCAATCCAAATCTTTTGAGAATCTCGTGGACATTCTTCGTCTGATGCACGTACGTCCTGGTTTTTTCTTGACTCACTTGAAGGCCTAGAAAGAACGATAACTCGCCTATCGCGCTCATTTCAAATTTTGACTTCATCACCGCCTCGAACTCACAACACAATTCTTCATTTGAAGAACCAAAAATTATGTCATCAACGTAAATTTGCACGATCAAAAAATCTCCCCCTTTCTTCAATATGAATAGTGTGGAGTCAATCGCGCCACGCGAGAACCCGTGCTCCAATAGATGTCTTGATAAAGTCTCGTACCACGCCCGAGGAGCCTGATGGAGACCGTAGAGAGCTTTGTCCAACAGATAGACTTTGTTGTCAGACCCTGGAGCTTCGAAACCCGGTGGTTGGGATACATAAACAGTTTCATGCAATTTCCCGTAAAGGAACGCGCTTTTCACATCCAACTGATAGACTTTGAAGCGCATGTGAGCAGCAAAAGCTAGAAACAGACGAATGGATTCTAGTCTTGCCACCGGTGCATAAACTTCTGTATAATCAATCCCTTCATCTTGATTGAAGCCTTGAACAACCAACCGTGCTTTGTTTCTGACGACAACACCCTTATCGTCTTTCTTGCACTTGAAAACCCACTTCGTGTTGATTGCATGTTGGCCCTTTGGAAGATCGACCAAATTCCACACCTTTAACTTGTCGAACTGAGCTAACTCCTCTTGCATCGCCTCACACCAAGAATTATCCTTTAGAGCCATCTGATAGTTCTTCGGCTCTATCTGAGAGATAAAACATTCATGTAGGCTAAGATTGTAGATTTCTTCCTTCTTGATAGCAGAGAACAGACACTGCATCTCTGAAATACTCCTTCGCGTTTGCACTCCTGCATTTGGATTCCCAATAATATTATCAACAGGATGATGAATATTTGTTCTTGGAACTAGGATTGCCGGAGCTTGAAGATTGTTTCCCAAATTTGATTGAATCTCACCCTCAGCATTTGCATTACTACTAGAAGCTTGATCATTTCCAGAAGACGCATTAACATTTGGATATGCTGAAAAATCAACGTAAAGATCACCACTTGTAGTTTGAGCAGCTGCATTAGGGATCTGCTCAGCAACAACTTCGTTTACGATCGAAGAATCAGCGACTGGAACATTCGAAGACACATTAGTAGGAATACTTGCTCTCCAGCTCGCATCCACTTCATCTTTGTTCACAAGATGTGTGTATACAACCTCCCAATCTTCTTCTGAAACATCAGGAAGATCAAATGAATCAAATAATTTATCAATATCATAACCGCTTTTAGGACCGAATTCGGACGGTGGAGGATCGTAACTCAAAGGAGTTATATCAAACACGATCTCCACTGTATGCTTCTTAATGTTATAAACGCGTTTGTTTGGAGTTCCATTGGCATATCCCAAAAAGAACCCAACTTCTCCAACTTCCCCCATTTTAGGAGTATCTTTGGTGCGTTTGATAACACACTTGATCCCAAAAGGTTGAAAACCAGATAAGTTCGGTTTCTTGTTTTCAAGCAATTCATAACACGCTTTATCTTTTCTTTTGACTGTAAGCACATGATTTAACACATAACATGCAGTGTTTACCGCCTCGGCCCAGATGAAAATTGGCAATTTTGATTCAGAAAGCATAGTTCGGGCCGCCTCAATTAGGGTACGATTCTCCCGTTTTGCAACTCCGTTCTATTGAGGAACATATGGAGCGCTGAACTGATGAACTATTCCCATTTCCTGACATAATACATCCATATAATGATTTTTAAACTCAGTGCCGTTGTCACTTCGGATTTTCTTAATAGGAAGTGAATAATTTTTCTCAAGTTGTTTGAACAAGTCTCTTAAAATACCAGCAGTTTGGTCCTTTGTTTTTAAGAAAAATACCTACGAGTATCATGAGAAATCGTCAGTGACAACTAGGCAATAAGACATCCCACCAATGCTAGCAACATGGATTGGGCCGAAAAGATCCATGTGAAGCAATTCAAGTGGTTTTTGGATTGAGTTAACGGTTTTCGGTTTGTAAGGCTTTCGTTTGATTTTTCCCTTTTCACATGATTCACATTTGTTGTGCATATTGAAACTACGTAAAGGAACCCCCAACACTAAGTTGTTTTTCACTAAGTGGTTCATTTTTCGCAGATGCACGTGGCCCATTCTCCTATGCCAGAGATACGATTGATCTTTAGTCGCCTTCGAAAGTAGACATGTCACTGGAGCAGACGAGTTAACCAACGGGCACATGTCCATGACATATGTGTTATTCACCCTTGGAGCCCTCATTACGATCCAAGCTTCAGGAACAACAAATCCCAGATGCAAAACGAAACAAGCTTTATCAGTGAACAACATCGTGTACTTGTTATCACAAATTTAAGAAACCGACATCAAGTTATGCTTCAGTTCTTCAACGTAGTTCACTTTATGCAGCGTAATTTTTCCATTTGATACAGAACCTTCACCGGTGATGTAACCACCCTTCTCACCGGAAAAATTCACATAACCACCACGAATTTGTTTAAAATTGCTCAATAACTCTTTATTTCCTGTCATGTGTCTGGAACATGACGGGTGGTCTGTAGGACAACCCTTAAAAGGATTAATACAATGCACATTCTATGCTTTATTCGGTTAATTGCTTGAATTTGGTAACCACTTTATGATTGATTATGCAGGTGTTAAAGTTATCAAGATGTAGATTTTAGGGAGCTTGGATGGATGCTAAGAGCTGGTGGAGTCAAAGAATTGATGAAGTGAAGAACAAAGGAGAAACAATGAAGAAGATCCACACAGCGCCGTAACCTACGGCACTTAGCCGTAGGTTACGGCTCCCATCTGTGAAAATTAACCTGCCGTAGGTCAGAAGAGAGGAGCCGTAGGGTTTAAATGGCACCGTAGCCTACGGCCAAGCGCCGTAGGTTACGACGTTTAGTTGACTTTTGAGCTATCCTGACCGCCGTAAGCTACGGCCATCTGGCGTAGCTTACGGCACTGACTGAAGTTAGAATGTAACTCGTGCATTAAATGGTCATTACAATGGGTTTTAAGGGGACTTATCATTGGAAATCAGTTACTATCTGATTGTGAACGAATTTGGGCATTTCTTGGAGACTTTTTGGGTGAAGAACATCTTGGAATCACTAGCTTTATTATCTTTGATCCGTATGAACAATAATATCGTTGTTATGATGTTGATTCAAGCCATGTGTGGCTAAACACTTTATGATCATCCTAGATGGAAGGTTTGCTTGAGACATTTTGTATTTGATTTCCTAATTTCTAGAATAACAATCCTTATCTTTATGGTTGGTTTGTTATGGTGTGTGATTGTTTGTTAGTAGCTTGTTAACTCTTGTGTTAATCTAGTTTGAAACCATACGTTCTTGGTGCCGTTGGAAATCGAGATATCATGGGTAGAATTAGGATTGAGTAAGGGTTGATTGATCATCAGGTAACAACCTCACGTTCTAGAAATCTGAGTACTTAGTTCCCTTTCATCACTGCAAGTAATCACACATGATCTATGTCTATGTAGTTCTTTCTAGTGGAATGATAATATGAATGTTGGAACAAACCGGAAATCTAGGATGGTCATTTGTCTCTAATTTGCTTACACCCAAACTTTTCTCTCGCAATTTACTTAGTTTAATTTAGTTTAAAACCAATTCACTCACATAAACTTTTGAATTTTACTTTTCTTACAATTAGATTAATTTAGTCAAGTTAGATATAATCGTACAAATAACACATATTCCACAAACTCCCTGTGTTCGATACCCACTTGCCACTATCTATATAGTTGTTCTTGGGATTAAATTTGATTGTGACCACGACATCACGTCAAATTTTGGCGCCGTTGCCGGGGAGTAGTGTGCAACGTGTGTTATTTTTTATTTTTTTTAAGTTTGTTATTTTTCTGGTTTACGCGAGGTGTGTTTAGTGTGCAGGTATTTACAGGTGCATGCGTACTAGAAGCTCTCACAAGCTTTCACCACTAGTGTTTGATCCAGAAATTGAGAGAACTTTGCGAGCAAACAGAATTTTACTTAGAGAAAATACCATCAGTGGTTCACCAACAACGCGAATTACACCCATTACACCACTTCGATACATGGATAGAGATCCGCCACCACCACCCACTACGGGTGAACCGGCTCAACCTTTTACACCATCATCTACTCAACCGTCACCAAACACCACCCTTCCATCAAACACTACCGAACCCATTATAATCCAAAATGTTACATCAACCAACACCACACAACACATTACTACCCAAGAAGAACCAACCGTCACGTTTAACCCTTCCACTACTATACCACCGTTATCCCATTTTTTCCCGGGTGCAGGTCCATCATATTCAGGTCATACCATAGGACCAAATTCAACGATTGTTCATGCTTCATCATTTCGACCATCGAACCAGTCGGGTTTCCAATACTCGACTTTTCCATTTGGGCAATCTTCGGGGATTCAAGGAGATGGGTATGATAAAGGATATGAGGAGTTCGAGGGTTTTGATGAAGATGGGTACGGTTATGGTGGTGAAGGAGATCAAGGAGAAGTTGGGTATATGCAAGGTCAAATGCATGTAATGCCAAATGTTAGTGGGATACAACAACAACAACTCATACCACAAAACATTCGGCCAAGACCACAAGGGCCACAAGTGCAACACCCTATACCTTTACAACAAGTTCACCCCAAAAATATGCAACCACATCTCCAAAGACCAATTCAAAACCCACCGATGCCACAATAACAATTTCAACAACCAAATGTACCACAAGGGCATGTACCAAGACCAATGGAAGTTCGTCCAAGGGGTAGGTTTGGTGTTCCAAGGAGGCATCTTAGAGAGCATGCGAGGGGTATTGAAGCGCATTTTAGACCGGTAATTACTCACAATCCTTCACCGGTGGTTATTCCTCATAACAACCAAGGAAGAACCTTTGAAGTAAGGACTAATTCCTTACAAAGTTTGCCGAAATATAAGGGTCTAGCAACGGAGGAACCTTATTTTCATTTGGAGGCCTATGACTCAATTTGTAACACTCTTGGGAGTCAAGGTTTTTCGGCCGATGATGTGAAATTGGTCTTATTTCAATTCTCTTTGGAAGATAAGGCAAAGAAGTGGTTCTACACTTTGCCTTCGGCATCGATTTACACTTGGGGGAAATGCAACAAACATTTTTAGATGAATTTTATACCGCCCAAAAGACTAA
Source organism: Helianthus annuus (assembly GCF_002127325.2). NCBI lineage: Eukaryota > Viridiplantae > Streptophyta > Magnoliopsida > Asterales > Asteraceae > Helianthus > Helianthus annuus. The sequence goes on from NC_035439.2 coordinate 4,510,315, forward strand.
TGATGCGAGGAAAGGGTTGAGAAGTTTTCAACAACAACAAGGCGAAATGTTCCATGAAGCCTTTGATCGCTTAAACATGATGATCAAAAATTGTCCGCATCATGGAATCGAGCTTTGGGAGTTAATGAACGCCTTCCATGAAGGGTTGTGTGCCGAAGATGCACGAGATTTGATGTCCATCACAAATGGGACCTTTGGCACCAATTACGAGAATGAGGATTGGGAGTTCTTGGAACAAATGGCCATTACTTCAAAGAGGAAAGCTCAAGCATCAAGGAGAGCACGACCGACCATTACCCGAACACAAGTGCATGCCGCCGAGGATGGTAATATACAAACTTCTAACCAAATTTATGATGTGTGTGCTCTTTGTAATGAACTAGGTCATGCGGCTGAAAATTGCCAAGGGATGTTGGATGGGCAATATGAGGAGGTGAATGCGTTGCAAGGTCAAGGAGGGGGTGGTAGAAATTACAATAACATAAATTCTAATACTTACCACCCCGGGTTGAGGAACTACCCAAACTTTCGTTATGGGAACCCTTCGAATCAAGCAAACCCAAATTTCCAAGGTAACCAAGGTAATTATGGTTCGCGCCAACTTTACAATAACCAAAGTGGATATCACGGTGGGAACAACCAAGGATACCAAAGGCAATATCGAACGGGTCAAGAACAAGGGGGGTCCTCGGGTGGAAATGAAATGATGGAGATGTTAAAAGCATGCAAGCAGAAATGCAAAAGAGGAACCAAATGGATGATGCTCGCATACAAAAGGATGAGGCCCGAGACAAAGCAATCCAAACTTTGACCACTCAAATGGGTCAACTTGCCACCGAAGTGTCCGAATTGAAGAAGGGTAAAGGTCAATTACCAAGCGACACTAAGGTGAACCCATCCCACGGTACTTCAAGAGGTAACAATGTTAATATTCATCATGTAAGTGTTTTGAGAAGTGGGAAAGAGTATAAAACTAATCCTTCACCGGATTTGGTTGATGGGGTGGTTGAGGATATAACGGGTCAAGATAGTGAGGAAGAAAATGAACCACCCATTGTTTCTTCTAAAAAACCCAATTTTGAAAAACCCGAAGTTACTAAAGAAAAAGAAAAAGTAAATGAGGGTGAGGGGTCAAGTGAAGTACCGTTTCCTTCGGCTTTATTAGACCCGGGTAGAAAAAAATTTATTTCAAAACGGGGTTCTCAAAAAGAGGAAATGTGGGAGGTTTTTAAACAAGTTAAAATTAATCTTCCTTTACTTGAAGCTATCAAACAGGTACCCGCTTACGCTAAGTTTCTAAAAGAATTATGTACTCAAAAGAGGCAACAAAAAGTGCCTAAATTGGTAGACTTAACGGAGCGGGTAAGTGCGGTATTGAAAGGAGACCTTCCTCCTAAGTTACAAGATCCGGGAACGCCCCTAATAAACATTCAAGTTGGAAATTTCCAAACCACAAGGGCGTTATTGGATCTTGGAGCCGGAGTAAGTATCCTACCAGGGGGGTTATATGACCAATACGATATACGATATTGGTCCATTGAAGCGAGTTGAGACAACGGTTGTATTAGCCGACTTGTCTCATAAACTTCCCCGGGGTATCTTACGGGATGTGATAGTTAAAGTTGATGAATTTTATTATCCCGTTGATTTCCTTGTGCTAGACTACTCATCCGCGGACCCAATTCAACAACAAAATGTTATTTTGGGTCGGCCATTTTTGAACACCGCACATGCTATTATTGATTGTCGATATGGTACGGTCGACATGACATTCGGTAATAGAAAATGAGATTAAATGTTTTTACTAACGGTACTAATGTTTATGGTGATGAGTGTTTCTTAGCAGATTTTATAGAGGAATATGACCCGAAGGAGTTCGAAGAAGAAATTTTGGATTCTTGTGTATGTGATGTGTCTTTGCAGGTTCATGCATGTGAGTTGGAGGTGGAAGAGAAAGAGCAAGAGGCTCTTGCGGTGAAAGAAGGATGACCGCCATGGACCCACCAAACAGACTCTTTACCGGTGGAAATTGATTCGAGTACAAAGCCTTCCTTGGAAAGTCCACCAAGTGTGGAATTGAAGGAGCTATCAAAACATCTTAAGTACGCATTTTTGGGGGAGAATGACACTTTACCGGTGATCATTGCTTCCAACTTGGCGGTAGCTCAAGAGGAGGAGTTGATACGGGTGTTGAAGGCTCACAAGGCGGCAATTGGATGGACGATAGCCGATTTGAAAGGTATTAGTCCATCCATTGTGATGCATAAAATTATTACAAGTGAGGATGCAAAGCCGACCCGTGAAACACAAAGAAGGTTAAACCCAAATTTGAGAGAGGTGGTAAAGAAAGAGGTTATCAAATGGTTGGATGCGGGGATCATTTATCCCATATCGGATAGTGCATGGGTAAATCCGACTCAGGTAGTGCTTAAAAAATCCGGCATCCAGGTAGTGAAAGATGAACAAGGTGAGCAAATCGCCACCCGCCCGGTAACCGGGTAGCGAGTGTGTATTGATTATAGAAAACTAAACGCGGCTACCTCTAAGGACCATTTCCCATTACCCTTTATTGACCAAATAATTGAAAAACTTTCCAGTCAAAAATATTATTGTTTTTTGGATGGGTACTCGGGATATAACCAAATTGCTATTCACCCGGACGACCAACACAAAACCACTTTTACATATCCATATGGTACATTTGCTTTTCGGCGAATGCCATTTGGACTATGTAACGCCCCAGCCACATTCCAAAGATGTATGATGAGTATATTTTCGGACATGGTCGGGGAATCTCTTGAAGTGTTTATGGATGATTTTTCCATCTTTGGACCAAGTTTTGAATCTTGTCTTAACGAATTAGAAAAAGTTTTAAAAAGATGTGTTGAGACAAACTTAGTATTAAGTTGGGAAAAGAGCCATTTTATGGTTCAAGAGGGTATTGTGTTGGGGCATGTGATTTCGGATCGGGGAATGGAGGTAGACAAAGCAAAGATTCGGGTAATTTCATCTCTACCCCCACCAAAGAATGTTAAGGGGGTGAGATCTTTTTTGGGACATGCGGGGTTTTATCGGAGGTTTATTAAAGGCTTTAGTGTAATTACAAAACCTTTATGTAACTTGTTATTAAAAGATGTTCCCTTTGACTTTACTGACGAATGTTTGCAAGCGTTTCATGTTTTGAAGGAACAGTTGGTGAAGGCTCCTATCTTGCAACCACCGGATTGGTCAAAGTCGTTCGAGATTATGTGCGATGCTAGCGACACGACCATTGGAGCGGTTTTGGGTCAAAGGGTCGATAAGAAACCGGTGGTGATATATTATGCAAGCAAAACTTTGTCCGAGGCGCAACTCAACTACACCACAACCGAAAAAGAATTATTAGCGGTGGTGTATGCCTTGGACAAGTTTAGATCTTACATTTGGGGGAGCAAGGTGATAGTGTATTCGGATCATAGTGCGGTCCGATATTTGATGGAAAAGAAGGATGCGAAGCCCCGGTTGATTCGTTGGGTGCTTTTGTTACAAGAATTTGATCTTGAGATTCGGGACAAAAAGGGATGTGAAGATGTTGTTGCGGATCATTTGTCCCGAATCCCATTGGAAGGTGTTGATGACCCAAGTGAAATCAATGAACGGTTCCCCGATGAACACTTGTTGGCCGTCTCTACTTATGTTGCACTTTGGTATGCCCATTACGTTAACTATTTGGCCAAGGGTGCAATTCCAAATCATTGGACTAAGAAAAGACGATAACAGTTTCTTAGTCAAGTGAAGCAATATATATGGGATGAATCAGACTTGTTTAAAATCGGGGCCGATCAAGTGATACGAAGATGTGTTCCCGAAACTGAAGTTTTAGAGATTTTGACCCATGCTCATTCATCAGCATGTGGAGGGCATTTTAGTGGGAACAAGACGGGTTATCGGGTGTTATCTAGTGGGTTTTATTGGCCGACGATTTTCAAGGATTCCTGCGAGTATGCCCGGAATTGCATCAATTGTCAAAGAATGGGAAGCATTTCGAAACGTGATGAAATGCCGTTACAACCGATTTTGGTAGTAGAAGTATTTGATGTTTGGGGAATAGACTTTATGGGTCCTTTTCCAAACTCAAATGGTTTTCTATACATATCGGTTGCGGTCGATTACGTGTCGAAATGGATTGAAGCTATCGCCACGAGAACTAATGATCATGTCGTTGTATGTAAGTTTGTGCAATCCAATATTTTTGCTCGTTTTGGTGTGCCTAGGGTGATAATAAGCGCTGGTGGCTCACATTTCAAAAACTTCAATTTTGGAAAATTATTAAAAAGATATAATGTGAACCACCGCGTTGCTACACCATACCACCCGCAAATGAGAGGTCAAGTTGAAGTTTCCAACCGGCAAATTAATGAGATTTTAATGAAGACGGTGAGAACGGACCGGAAAGATTGGTCAAGCAAGCTTGATGATGCATTGTGGGCTTATCGAACGGCCTACAAAACTCCACTTGATACCACTCCTTATCGAATGGTTTACGGGAAAGGATGTCATTTGCCTATGGAGTTGGCACATCGGGCATATTGGGCAATTAAAACGGTGAACGCAAACTATGATGAAGCCTATGAGTGTGCATCCGCATATAAAGACAAACTGAAGAAAGTTCATGATGCGAAGATAAAGAAAAAGAACTTTGAAGTGGGTCAAAAGGTGTGGTTGTACAATTCAAGGTTGAAAATGTTCGCGGGGAAACTCAAAAGCAAGTGGATGGGTCCTTACGTTGTCCGAAGAGTGGGAAGGTTCGGTGATGTTGATATTCAAGACGAACAAACAAATAAGCAACAAACGGTGAACGGGCATCGGCTCAAACCGTACTTGGAAGGTAATGATATCAACAATCTCGAGCTAGACAAAGTGGGTTACATTTTACGCCCGGTGGATGACGAAGAAACGTGAAAGAGGCCCAGGTTTGGTATTTGTAAATATTTAGTTTAGTTTATTTTGTGTTAAATAAGTTCCGTTTAAACCGGTGTTCGAAACATGTGTGGGGAAAGTTTTACGGATTTTCCGAACATAGTGTTAAGGACAACATTGGTTTTTAACGGGGGGGGGGGGGGGGGTAGGAATATAATTTTCATGTTTTCAAAAATCATAAAAATTAAAAGTTATAAAAAAATAAAAATAAAAAATAAATATATTTTGCAAGTTTCTGCCGCCCCCTTTGCCCAGTACCCGCCGTAAGCTACGGTGGGGGGCGTAGCTTACGGCGGCCATCAAAAAAATTTTGAACCATACGCCATGCTGCTCCTGTTTTACGGCGAAGAAAAAGTTGCCAGTGCCCACCGTAACCTACGGCAAGGAGCCGTAGGCTACGGCGCCGATTGGTTCAGTTGGGTCTTGAGAAGAACGGTTACGTAAATAAAAAAAATAAAATATAAAAGCCGAAAATCATTAATAATAATAATAACTGTTTTAATAAAAACAAAAATAATAATAACCCCAACCACACATCTTCATCTTTAATCCCCAACCACAACTTTTTCTTCATCTTCTTCTTCTTCTTCATTCCTCCACTTAAGAACCCTAAACCTCCATTACTTCATATCTTCCTCATATCTAGCCCGATTTCAGTGATTTTTGGGTCGTTTTTGACTAAAATTTCACAAGCATTCTGATTGTGGGTAAATTTTTGGAAGAAAATCACGTTTTCTGGTCCGAAATTCAAACCCTAGGTGCCGAAATTTTGGGGCTTTTTGTGGGTTTTTGTGTGAACTTCAAGTTTTTGTGATTCTCATCTTCTACAACACCAAGGTATGCAATTTCTTGTCATTCTTTGAAGTACATTGAGGTTTGTAAGTTTTCATTATGTTTTTGCTTACACATTTGCTTGTATGAGATAGACGGTAGAATTTTGTGAACCATTGAGTGCTATGGGTATAAATGTGTTCGATGTCTAATGAAAATTTTTAAAGAAAAGTTCTGATTTATAGGGGACATCATGCCAAAATTTTGTTTGAAAGAATAAAATTTTTGGTTTTTGCACATCTATACCCATAACATGAAGCAAGTGTGGGGAAGATTGGGTAGAAATACTAACTTGATTTGTTTATGTGGTTTTTGAATGTGTGTAGGCATGGCGTCTAAGAAAGGGAAAGGAGTTGCAAGTTCTTCTAATGCGCCTCAAGGGGATGCTGCGCAACAAAAAAGGAGGAGATTGACCCGGGTTGATGACCTGGACTTGGAGGAGGATGCACCTCCAAGGGGTCCAAAGCCGGATTGGACATCCGGTTCATTGTTAGACCAACCCGCGGAATGGAGAGAGGATCTATTCCATGAGCAAATGAATAAGCTAAAACAGAGAGGTGAAGCATTTATTTGTGAAAAGGAGATCCGGGATGTTGATTTCGGGCCATTCGGGATCACGGCCAAGTTTAATGCATTGGGTTGGGGGGCTGCTATGAAGTGTTATGATGGTGAGGTGAAGAAGATGATGACAAGCAGATTCAAGAATGTGGCATCACTTGAATGCCCTCCATTCAAGGCCCCAAGCAAGATGCGGTTAGTTGGATGGTGTAATGGGGTGAAAGTAGAAATGTCATACGACTCTTTGCGTCGGATAGCAAAGTTTGATGATGGGCCGGCCAATGAATACATCTACCCGAGTCTCAAAGATCTCTACCATGAGCCCAATAAGCATCCGCAATGGCAAAATATGCTTGATTACCTCTTCCTTCCGGGTACAACACATGGGAAGCTATATAGAAGAAATTTGAGGATGGAAGCAAAGCTATTGTTGACATTGTGCATGTATAATGTTGTTCCAAGGCGGGGTGACAAGATGGAGGTGCGGTTCCAAGAAGTGCCAATCTTATATATGATGATGCATGGGTCACCCAAAGTCCCTTTCCGGTTTTTAGTGTTAAACAACATTTGGTTGAGCAAGAATAGTGGGGAAAGAAAGATTATACCTCATTGCCGGTTGATTACGGCGTTGCTTAAAAAATATGGGGCGATTAAAGGGGATGAAAAAGGTTCTTACAAGAGGTTTAGACCATTCGACCTTAAGAATCTTGGGTCAGATTGGACTTACACAGAATCGGAGAGGTTTCATAAGTTGAAAACAGACGGTAGAAGGTGGAGAGCATTGAAAGTGGATGCGAGACCGTTACGACCGGGAGAGGAAGAGGAACCTGAATCAACGGATGATGAACTGAGTGGAGATGATGACTACCGTGAAGACACATTCATGGTAGATGCTCAGATAGGGGGTGCCGGTCAGGCGGGAGTTCAGGGAGCTGGCATACAATCTGGTTATGTGGGGAGTGTAATTGATTATGCACAACAGGCTTATGATCCATACTGGGCCCATTCGGGGGATATGGGTCAAATCATTGAACAAAGGCGGCCACCCACTTTCGGTGAATGGAGTGAACCAAACCAGATGCTATTTGATCAACAAACGTTCATGGGTGCTAGTGTGGAAAGGGCTATCAAAAGAAGTTATGATAGAAATGAACAATGGAACCGTGCTCATTGATATGCCCATGAAGAGGAAATAAACTGTTATTTGGATGATCGTCAGAGACGCTTGCATGACTAATGGCATGCGAGGCAGCCAGTCGTAGGAGATCTGCCCGTTGTGGACTACACCACATTGCCACCAAATGATGGTAGTGTGTCATATCCCACCCCACCATTGCACCATTCTCAGTGGGTGGATCCGCATGCTATGAGTTACCAACAGCCGAATCCAAGTAGTGATCAAGGAAGCAGCAGTAGCAGTGGAGCATTTGGCTTTGGTGAGTGGACGGATATGATGACATCCATTTTCGGGCCTCCACAACCGAAGTACTACTAACCAGGTTGTATTTTGCTCCTTTGTACATTTTTGTATATATGTTTATGTGGTATGTTTATGTTATGGTTGGGAGGTTGGGTGGTGTTTGTTAATATGTTCTTGGGTTGTGAAAGTTGGTGGTGTCGTAATAAATATATAAAAAATACAAAAAGAAATTTGGGGTTTGAGAATACAAGCAAGTGGGATGTTCTTGGTTAAAGCGATCTTTCCCTCAAAACCATACATTGGGACAATGTATCCCAAGTGTGGGGATGGGGGAAATTTTTGAGGATTTAAAAATTTTTAAATCAAGCAAAACATTGTGAGAATTTGAACACCTTGGATTAACTCTAAATGATGCACCGGCAACCCTTGATACCCCTTTTGTTCATGGTGAGAGTTGAAGCCACACATGTAAATAAATAATGCTTGTCTTTGATGAGAGTGGCAACGGGTGGGGGTGTATTAGAACTTGTGCCATAATACGGTTTGAGTCCTTAGTTGAATGTGAATGTTAAAAGGATAAGGGCAATTAGGTAGCCTCGTCTTGGTGAGTGCGAGTGTGGGATTTGGGGGGTTGGATATCACGGCCCTCGGCCCCGGTTTGACCCGGTTCAAGAGCCGCGGGGCAGGAAATCCCATGGTATCAATTTTAAGCGACAGCGGAAGTCTTTTACTACAGGATCTTTTCACCGAAAATGCTCGTTTAATATATTACACAAAGGTTTAGGGATAAATTCCCGTTATTTACAATAAGTTGATTTCACAAAGAAATCTTTATTTTCAAAACATGTTTTATTTATTTATATTGAGCCAAGCCACTTCTCTGAGCTGGTAGTGCTTTACTGCACTTTTCCTGGATCACACAGATCACCTGAAACATGTTTGAAAAAGGTTTTGTCAGCGGGGAAATACTGAGTGAATCATTCAAGTTTCTAAAACGACCTGTTAGTTACAATTTACAGTATTAAGAGCGATTACAATGTTTCTGATATCAATCCAACTACCCACAGTATTTGTCACTCGACCATCCATTGGCTAGCCCATTTGTCCAATGGTGTCTGTGACTGTGGTCAGATCACCCCTTAGCCACCCGTTTGTCCAAGTGTGACGGGAAACAAGTAATGTATACAAAACCCCACATACCGGCTGTAATTTGGTGATTACAAAGACTTAATCCCTGTAATTATAACTTTGAAAATAACTTGGAGTTTTGTAAAACAGTTTGATAAAAAGAGAATGACTCACAAACTGTGAGAAAAGAGTTTATAAAAGGGGAATGACTCACATTGCAGATTTACGAGCAGAGTATAAGCTTTACTGATTAGCCTTCTAACCTAATTTAAATAACCATGCACACACAAACGGGATTAGTAACTAATTCAGCAGTTACGTCAATTCACGAGATTAAACCCTCACAACTATTATCAAGTGCGATACTTAACAATCCAATGGATTCACAACGAATGACAGAGCATAGTCCGAATTCGAACAGCACTCAAACATTCAAGTCGAAATCACAATGAATAACAAAGTATAAGCTCAATTTGAGCAGCACTCGGACAATCGTTGGATAGTTATAATCGATCGGACGTTGAATCGTAATAGCGATCGAGTTATTACCCTGATTGCGGCAGCACTTCGTGATCGGTGTGTGTTGTGAACGATATTCGCTATAACTCGATGGTTACAGAGAATTTGGACGTCGAATGAACAGAAAACTTCAAGTGCCAACCCCACCTATTTATACTGAAATTTTGTCTTTCTCGCGTGTCGCGACAGGGACATATGTACCTGTCGCGTGGCGCGACGGGTAGCAATTCTAGGGTAGGGTAGGTTCGTGTCCAGATAGCTTGGATGAGTTGACACTGAAACGAAATTTTACTTCTACAGCAAGAATTTAAGATAATTATCAGCTAGGGTTTACCCCCCCTGAGTTTTAGGGGCCCTGATCCTGATTCCGATTATTATGAAAATTTTAGGGTATATGCAGAATTGCTTGGGTTTCTTAATTAGGGTTTCCTTAATAGTTAATTACCATATTAAATATTAATTTTTGTGAGAGTTGTTACATCCTCCCAACCTTAAGAAAAATCTCGTCCTCGAGATTTCACTGAAATAGATGAGGGTACTTTCGCTTCATTTCTGATTCCAGCTCCCAAGTGTATTCTGGTCCTCTCTTGGATTCCCATTTGACTTTTACTAGCACTAGTCGTTTGTGTTTTTAGAAACTTAACTTTCTTGTCCTCTATCTGCAGTGGTTTCTCTACGAATTTTAACTTTTCATTTACCTCCACATCTTGAAGAGGTACTATCAGGGATTCGTCTGATAAACATTTCTTGAGATTGGATACATGAAATACATCATGTACTCCAGCTAGTTCTTCTGGTAGTTGTAAACGATAAGCTACTGGTCCTATTCGTTGGATCACTAGGAATGGTCCAACATATCTGGGACTCAGTTTTCCTTTCTTACCAAATCGTACGACTCCTTTCCAAGGAGATACTTTCAATAGTACCTTGTCTCCGACTTGGAATTCTAACGGTTTGCGGCGATTGTCTGCATAGCTCTTCTGATGATCTCTAGCAGTCTTCAGTCTTTCCTTGATTTGAGTTATCTTGTCAGTAGTTTCCTGTACAATCTCAGGACCTGATAACTGACTTTCTCCTATCTCTGCCCAACAAACTGGGGTTCTGCACTTGCGTCCGTACAGTGCCTCGAATGGAGCAGTTTCAATGCTTGAATGATAACTATTGTTATAGGAGAATTCAATTAAAGGTAGATGGCTATCCCAGTTTCCACCAAAATCTATTACACATGCTCGGAGCATGTCTTCTAGAGTTTGTATCGTCCTTTCACTTTGTCCGTCCGTTTGAGGATGATATGCAGTACTTAAATTAAGTCGAGTTCCCATTGCCTCCTGGAAACTTGTCCAGAAACGGGAAGTGAAACGACTATCTCTATCCGATACAATGGAGAGTGGGACTCCATGTAAGGATACTACTTCATCTACATACAACTTGGCTAACCTTTCCATGCTATAGGTTTCTTTCATTGGTAGGAAATGAGCTGATTTGGTTAATCGATCCACAATTACCCAAATAGCATCATTACCTTTTCTGGTTTTGGGTAACTTAGTAACAAAGTCCATTGTTATGAGTTCCCATTTCCATACAGGCATTTCTAGCTGTTGTAGTAGTCCTGAAGGTTTCTGGTGTTCGGCTTTAACTTGTGAACAGGTTAAACACTTAGATACGTATTCGGCTATATCCTTTTTCATTCCTATCCACCAAAAATTATTTCTTAAATCTTGGTACATCTTATTATTTCCTGGATGCATGGTATATCTAGATTTATGAGCTTCTTCTAGAATCTTATTTCTTAACTCTCCTTGCTTAGGTACCCAAATTCTTTTCTTATGGAATCTCCAAATTCTATCATTTCCTTGTTCTAGTTCTTTTATGTAACCTTTCATTCCTTCAGTATCATCCTTGATTGCTGTTTCCTGAATTTTCTTTAGTTGCTCCATTAAATCTACTTGTAGATTTAATCTAAGAGCACGGACTCGCTTTTGCTTCTCGTGATATTTACGACTTAAGGCATCTGCGACTACGTTCGCCTTTCCTTCGTGATATTGGATATCACAGTCGTAATCGCTCAGGATTTCCATCTATCTTCTTTGCCTCATATTTAACTCTTTTTGCCCAAATATGTACCTTAAACTTTTATGATCTGTATAGACAGTAAACTTGCTTCCATACAGATAATGTCTCCAGATCTTAAGGGCAAAAATTATGGCTCCTAATTCCAAATCATTAGTCGTATAATTCTCTTCATGCTTTTTCAATTGTCTAGAAGCATACGCAATTACCTTCTTGCGTTGCATCAATACACATCCGTATCCAAATTTTGAATTGGCACGACGGGTAGCAATTCTAGGGTAGGGTAGGTTCGTGTCCAGATAGCTTGGATGAGTTAACACTGAAACGAAATTTTACTTCTACAGCAAGAATTTAAGATAATTATCAGCTAGGGTTTACCCCCCCCTGAGTTTTAGGGGCCCTGATCCTGATTCCGATTGTTATGAAAATTTTAGGGTATATGCAGAATTGCTTGGGTTTCTTAATTAGGGTTTCCTTAATAGTTAATTACCATACTAAATATTAATTTTAGTGAGAGTTGTTACATTGGACCTCATTAATTATATATATGAGCATGGTTGCGAGAGGGGCGGGGGTTTGGACATTTAGTTGCCCATTTTGTGCCTAAAGCCTATCATTTGTTACCCCTTAGCTAGTTTCCTAAAAATTTACCCGACTTGACCCGGTCTTATAGTGTTAGTAGTGTGTAGATACGTTCGATGTTAGGTTGAATGTTTGAAAAAAAAAAGAGAAGAAAAGAAAAAAAAAAGGGAAAAAGCAATGAAATATGAAAAAAAATGAAAAAAAAGTGATGTTTAGTTGTCTTGTATATAGTAGTTAAGTTTGATAGTTGTTCATTTGTTTCTTTGGGTAATAAAAGACCGGGTTAAGTTTTCGCTAGTTCATATATATTCCATTTCCTACCCATTCGCCTAGCCTCGTTACAACCTTAAAAGCCCCTTTGATTTGCATTCATATTTGACACTCGTAGGAGGAGGACCGATTTAGGTACAAGCATATAGTGTGTAACCGCCCGTTTGCCTTTTGTGTGTCTAGCTTACAAATGCTAGTGCTTATTTGTAGCCGAGAGGAGAGATTTAGAAAGGGGTGTATTGTTTTGGGTGTTAAAAACGGGTTATTAAAAGGACAACATGTTTTTGCTTAGTTCGCATATTTGATCGTTCTTGGTTGAAAATAGTTTTGAATGGGTTGCTTGGGACAAGCAACGAGTAAGTGTGGGGATGTGACGGGTGGTCCGTAGGACAACCCTTAAAAGGATTCATACAATGCACATTCTATGCTTTATTCGGTTAATTGCTTGAATTTGGTAACCACTTTATGATTGATTATGCAGGTGTTAAAGTTATCAAGATGTAGATTTTAGGGAGCTTGGATGGATGCTAAGAGCTGGTGGAGTCAAAGAATTGATGAAGTGAAGAACAAAGGAGAAACAATGAAGAAGATCCACACAGCGCCGTAACCTACGGCACTTAGCTGTAGGTTACGGCTCCCATTTGTGCAAATTAACCTGCCGTAGGTCAGAAGAGAGGAGCCGTAGGGTTTAAATGGCACCGTAGCCTACGGCCAAGCGCCGTAGGTTACGGCGCTTAGTTGACTTTTGAGCTATCCTGACCGCCGTAAGCTCCGGCCATCTGGCGTAGCTTACGGCACTGACTGAAGTTAGAATGTAACTCGTGCATTAAATGGTCATTACAATGGGTTTTAAGGGGACTTATCATTGGAAATCAGTTACTATCTGATTGTGAACGAGTTTGGGCATTTCTTGGAGACTTTTTGGGTGAAGAACATCTTGGAATCACTAGCTTTATTATGTTTGATCCGTATGAACAATAATATCGTTGTTATGATGTTGATTCAAGCCATGTGTGGCTAAACACTTTATGATCATCCTAGATGGAAGGTTTGCTTGAGACATTTTGTATTTGATTTCCTAATTTCTAGAATAACAATCCTTATCTTTATGGTTGGTTTGTTATGGTGTGTGATTGTTTGTTAGTAGCTTGTTAACTCTTGTGTTAATCTAGTTTGAAACCATACGTTCTTGGTGCCATTGGCAATCGAGATATCATGGGTAGAATTAGGATTGGGTAAGGGTTGATTGATCAACGGGTAACAACCTCACGTTCTAGGAATCTGAGTACTTAGTTCCCTTTCATCACTGCAAGTAATCACACATGAGCTATGTCTATGTAGTTCTTTCTAGTGGAATGATAATATGAATGTTGGAACAAACCGGAAATCTAGGATGGTCAGTTGTCTCTAATTTGCTTACACCCAAACTTTTCTCTCGCAATTTACTTAGTTTAATTTAGTTTAAAACCAATTCACTCACATAAACTTTTGAATTTTACTTTTCTTACAATTAGGTTAATTTAGTCAAGTTAGATATAATCGTACAAATAACACATATTCCACAAACTCCCTGTGTTCGATACCCACTTGCCACTATCTATATAGTTGTTCTTGGGATTAAAATTGATTGTGACCACGACATCACGTCAGAACACCACTATCGATATACCAAATTTAGATAGCCCTCTTCAGCTGCTCCTACACTCCCCAACAAGAAAATTTAGTTAGAGTGTGGGACCCAAGCCATGATGGTCTTGGGTCGTCCCGATTCGTCAAGATAAGAAAACTCTTTGAAATAACCATCATCGCCTCTGTGTCCTCCATTTCCATTTCGGAAATTGTTGGAATGACTCCTCGCATATCGTGGATTATACGGAGTTGACGATCTGTTGGTATAACCAGAGTTTCCATAACCTCGGCTTCCATAGTTTTGGTAACCGTATCTTTGATTCCTGGGTGGCTCAAAATTCCTACCAAATCTAGGAACATCATTGTGTCTTGAGAATGATCGTGGATGATTATCCGAATGCAGTCTTTGATTTGAAAATCAGGGGGGGTGACGCATTTCGATCATTCACGAATCTGTTCTGTGCATGAGGTCTACCATAGTTGTTGTTCGAACCTCCAGAACGTTGGTCATTCTCAAGTGTTTGGAAAGTAACATGATTTTGTCGTCTGTGAGGTGTTTTCTCACGAGTATCATGTCTTTGAGATGAACTTTCCGATCCTTCACCACGATTAATAACAACTGGTTTCTCCCCATGATCATGATTTTGTTGTGATTTAACATTTGTTTTGGCAACCGATTTTACTTCTTGTTTAATCACTTTGTTTTTCTCAACCTTCTGATTTTTACCGTTTTTCTTTTCAACATTAACTATTTCATTTTGTGGTTTTTCAACAAAAAGGTTTCTTCTGATTAGGATCAACAAGGGATTTACCCTTGTCATCTGGACAATCTGCTGCTAAGTGTCCTTTCCCACGACACTTATAACATTTGCGAACTTTCGCAACATTCTTTGGACGTTCCTCATGACTAGTCGAAGATGATGAGGCGTTAGTGGGATTTTTCAAAATTTGGTTGACAAACTGAGAGTTTGAACCTGTTTCGATTTTCTCTTCTTCTTTGATAAAATCTTCCCCTTTAACAAACTCAGTTTTAGATATTTTTCAAATTTTTTTGGGTTTCCCACGTGACTTTGGTTTTGACTTCGCATTTTTAACTTGATTAAAAATTTCCAGAATTTTATTGCTTATCAAATTCTCAATGTTATCAAAATTTAGCTCATTTTTCTTTGTAACTTCACTCACCTTCGACTGTTCTGAGTCAGAAGCCTCATCTGGCTCAGATTCTGACTTACTTTGCGGTTCAACCGTCAGAGGGGTCTTTGGCACAAAATTTGCCAATTCAGGATCAATGCTTGGCATCGATGTATAATTATGATTTACTAGTGGAGGCACTTTCTTATAACCGATGTCGAACATTTCTTCCTCAGATTCTTTGAGACGTTGGCTGTTAATACAGAAATTCATCACTTCAGATGAATCCCCGAACTTTTCAATTTTTCGTTGCAAATCTAAAATCAGATTATTTTTTTTTTCCAAAATGATTTTGTTCTTTTCCAAAACACAATTTTGGTTCATTTCAAGTTCAGATCTTAATTCCTGATTTTTAAGAGTTCCCTGTGCCATAAGTCTATCAAATTCAGAGATATCATTTTTCAGGGCTTTTATCTTAATTCGGTGTTCTTTATCCGAATTAGACAAAATAGCAATGAGTTCTCTGGATTTTTCTAAATCTGCAATTAAATTTGTGTTGTGAAGTGCATATCTGTCAATCTTGGTGACAAACTCTACACATCTTGCACATCGCTTATCTACAGAAGATGATTTTACCTCAATGCCAGCCATGAATGCACATGCTTCATTTTCTACGGAGTTTTCTTCCAACCTTTTAGCTTCTGCATCTGCAAATTTCTGCATTTCGGCTGTGGAGATGTTGAACTCAAAGCATTCTCCCTTTTCTCCATCTTCTGTTTTGTTAGACTTTTCAACAGACTCTTCATTCAAGTTATCTTCATTCTCAGCAACATTGCCTGAATCCAACTCTTCCCCAAAAACCTCGGCTACAACTGCAAGTTCCTCAATTCTAGACTCTTCGATAACCTCTTCACACACTTCTTCGTCGACAATTTCAGCTATAAAGGCTTGTGACACAATAGCTCCTGAAATGTCTTCTAATGCACAACCCCAGTTGTAAGGCTCAGTCACATTTTGTAGAGGTTGAGCCACCATAGCATTGTTTGTCGAGGGTGTAAGATTTTCGGAACCACTTGAACGACTACTTGAGTTTGAAGTAGTAGTTGATGCATTGTTGTGAGGTCTTGAATTGTTTCCTTGAGAGTTGCTTTCTTTGTCACATCTTTCCATTTTCGGCTTCCGACAATCACATGCAAAATGCCCGTAGATGCCGCAGTTGTAACATTTCACCTTTGACATGTCGACTCCCATTCGAGTTTTCGTCTGACCTCCTATGAACTTCCTACCCGTTCTCAACAGAAATTTCTTCGCTCTACGGACTAAGAGTGCCATATTGAGTTGTAGATCAAGTTTTTCCATTTCGTCTTGGTCTATCTGGTCAAAGTCCTCATCGAGACTTGATGGTTCAACGAGCTTTCCAAGACAGAAGTTCTCGTAGGCAGTCATGAAGGACGCCAAAAGGCTCATGTTTTCTTCTATCAACTTTAAACAGCTTGCATCTAACTTTGGAATGTTCAAGTTTGTTGTTTGAGATTTCTGAGCTCCACTGGAAGAGTACATTCCTTGATTGGAATTTGTTGTTCCACTTGAACTTACATTGTTGCTTATAAAGGCGTGTTCACTTGTAGGAACTTCATTCTCTGAATATAGGGCAACACTGTCACACCCCCAAATCCACCTGCGGATAACACCCGCTTCGAGGGCGTGACTGACCAAGATCCAGCCACCAATTATACTGAATAATTAAGTTGATAATAAAGGTAGTACTTACTAATCAAAAGCTTAGCAAATATTAAGTTCAGAGTTTAAGGTTTTAAGTTCAAAACAGTAATAAGTAGCGGAAGCTTAAGTAAAGAAGTTTAAACATAGTTCATGTTTCAAAATAAGGTAACACCCAGCACAAGGGTGAACAGACACTACACGTTCCCAAGCTGCAAGCTCCTTCGTCACTGGTTACCTGCAAAGCATGCAGTAAGGGGTCAACAATAATGCTGAGTGAGTTCACTAGTTGTCCAGTTTTAATTACCAAAAACTTTG
Source organism: Helianthus annuus (assembly GCF_002127325.2). Classification (NCBI taxonomy): domain Eukaryota; kingdom Viridiplantae; phylum Streptophyta; class Magnoliopsida; order Asterales; family Asteraceae; genus Helianthus; species Helianthus annuus. The sequence goes on from NC_035439.2 coordinate 4,527,449, forward strand.
TTTCACCGGTTAATTTATCCGTTTATACATGCCCTGGGGAGCTACCCCAAAAGTTAGCGACTAAACTGTTTTTCCAATACCGAACACTAGGTAACCGTTGCGTATCCGCAGGATGCCCCGATGTCAATGTTCTATCATCATTGACGAATATCTGAGTACATTAGTTCACGACCGTCCCAAACCAGGGCACGGTGTGAGGCTGGTAAACACCTAAATAGCGCTATCAACTAATAACCCGTTCGCCTAACCCGGCGACTAATCGGTATTTGTAGTAGGGACTTGAGTGATAGAGTTTCGTTTAGTGCCGTTAGTTGCAATCCGTATAAACAGTAATTAACCAAAAGGTTTCCCAATACCTGGGAAGGATAAGTAAGTTTTGTTCCCAATAACTAGGGAAGATATGTAAATGGTATCCCCTTTTACCAGGGGATAGGGTTGTTAGTCTCGTGTCCCAAACCACCGGGACGCATGCTTTTAAGTTGTGAACTCACCTTGGGTTGCTCGGTAGGTTTAGGTTACTTGTCAATCACGTTGGTCACCACGTCCTAACATGGTTACCGGTATAGGTCAGGTTCGGTATACAAGCATTCACGTAAAACACATACTGGCACGTAACAAGCATATGGGTAAACAGTGGGTTACTGGGCCGGCCTAAGTAATTAAGCAGTCAACAGCAACTCATAATCCAGTCAACAGATAGCCCAAGTTAAACACATATGGGCCCACTAACCAAAATGAACAGCCCACTCGCAACCAGTTGGTCTCGAGTCGCAAGCAGGTGGTTTCGGCTTGTCACGCTGTGGTTGCGAGTCGCAACCGTGGTCTCGAGTCATCACGTTTTGGTTGCGAGTCGCAACGGCGTGGTCTTGAGTCGCAATCTCGTGGTTTCGACTTGTCATGCTTTGGTTGCGAGTCGCAACCGTATGGTTTCGAGTCGTAATGCAGTGGTTGCGAGTCGTAATCTGTCACTTCATACACACGTGATGATGCAGATGCATCAGTCCATTTTGTACCAAGAATTCAGGCCCAAATCCGGAAATAACCAATAAGATTTCTACAAACACTTTTCCTCATTTGACCATTAAACCATATAGATCAAACTTTGCCATTTTTAAAACCTTCAAACCACATTCAAGAAGTTCATCCTATGTTCATCATTTTTCTAGGGTTTTCATGTCAACATAATCCTATGTTTATGAACCAAAATCACATGTTTTAGCAAGATCAACATGCAAAACATACATTATATATCCGAAATCTTAAGTTTAACATCATTATTTGCAAGAAATGAAGAAGTATAGTTTGGTTAGCCATACCCATTCTTGAACTACCATTTTCTAGTCATTTTAAACATGTCACAAGTATTCACACATAAATGGTTTTCACATATATTTTACTTCACAAATCACCCTAGAATCATGCATAATGTTCCTAACCAAACATTTTCTTTTCTATTTCATAAACACATCATTCAAGCAAACATACAAGGCATTAATTACACACTAACCGGTTTGTGAAGAAGGAGCCGAAAACAAAGGAAGAAGGTGAGGGAAGATGAAGTGTCCGTATGGTGATCTTGTCCGAGATCCTTGCTTGAATCCGAAAGTTGGAGAAGGTTGGGATGATGTTTGAGGGTTTTCTTAGTTGAGAGAAAATAAGGAGTGTGTGTTTGTGTGTTTGTGCCAAATGAAAGAAATGAGGGAAAGGTTGGATATATATACAAGGGGTGTTTCGGGTTGGGCTTGGGATTTCGGCCCAAACCGGTTACGGCTCAAGGGCCACTCGAAACCAAGAGGCCCACTCGCAACCAAGCGGTTGCGAGTCGTGGTCTCGACTCTCATACATATATATATAATACATACCTACAACACACGTTAAGCAAATAAAGATCACGTTTCCATTTAATAATATTTATATACACAAAATATTACAAGGTGTTCGTTCGGAAAAACCTCGAGTGTCACATTATCCCCAAGTTTTAAGAACTTTCGTCCCGAAAGTTGAAGCAGCCACTGCCAAGCTAGCGTGTTTCAACGGGGTGTCACATCATCCTCCCGTTAGTTTGGAATTTCGTCCCGAAATTCGGTTGTAGCTTCAGTGCTGGGGTTTTCGTTTGGGAACAACTGGGGATACTTGGACTTCATCTGGTCCTCCCGCTCCCAGGTAAACTCTGGGCCGCGCCGTGAGTTCCAACGAACTCGCACAAGGGGTATCTGGCTACGTTTGAGGGTTTTGATCTCTCGATCCGTGATCTCAATCGGTTCCTCAGTAAAGTGTAGCTGTTCATCAATCGTCAGTTCCTTAAAAGGAATCACAAGTGTTTCATCCGACAAACACTTCTTTAGGTTAGATACGTGAAAAACGTTGTGCACTGCACTCAGCTCTGCAGGCAGGTTCAATCTATAAGCTACCTTACCGATTTTCTCGGTAATCTCGAATGGTCCAACATACCGTGGATTCAGCTTGCCTCGTTTGCCAAAACGAACCACACCCTTCCAGGGTGAGACTTTAAGTAGAACCCGGTCCCCGACCTGGAATTCTAACGGTTTCCTACGCTTGTCAGCGTAGCTTTTCTGACGGTCACGAGCTGCCGCCATGCGTTGCCTGATCTGGGAAATCTTTTCCGTTGTATCAACCACTAGTTCTGGGCCTGTGAGTTGACTGTCACCTACTTCCGCCCAGCAAAGAGGTGATCGGCATTTACGACCGTACAATGCCTCAAAAGGTGCCGCCTGAATACTAGTGTGATAGCTGTTGTTGTAGGAGAATTCCACCAGCGGTAGATGTTTCTCCCAGTTCTTGCCAAAATCGATCACACATGCCCTAAGCATGTCTTCCAGGGTTTGGATGGTGCGTTCAGACTGCCCATCCGTTTGCGGGTGATAAGCGGTGCTCATGTCCAAACGTGAGCCAAAGCATTTGTGCATAGCTTGCCACAACTCGGAAGTAAAACGAGCGTCTCGGTCGGAGATAATAGAAGTTGGCACCCCGTGCCTGGAGACTACTTCCTTCAAATAGATTTCTGCTAAGGTAGAAAACTTGTCTGTTTCCTTAATGGCCAGAAAGTGTGCAGACTTAGTCAATCGATCTACTATTACCCAAATAGTGTCATTCCCGCGTTGAGATCTAGGTAATCCTGTGACAAAATCCATGGAAATTTGTTCCCATTTCCATTTCGGGATTTCCGGTTGCTGCAGTAGACCTGCTGGTTTCTGATACTCGATCTTGACTCTTGCGCAGGTCAAACATTTGCCAACATAGGCTGCTATGTGGGCTTTCATGCCAGGCCACCAGTAAGTGGTTCTTAAGTCGTGGTACATCTTATCTGAACCAGGATGTACTGAATAACGGGACTTATGAGCTTCGTCCATCACAAGCTCTCGTAGATCTCCGTAAAGTGGGACCCAAATGCGCCCTGCCACATAGTGGGCGCCGTCTTCTTTCTGTTCTAGTTGCTGTCTCGATCCTCGCAGGGACTCAGCCCTGATGTTTTCCGGTTTCAGAGCTTCAATCTGAGCATTTCGGATCTGGGTAGGGAGACTAGACTGGATGGTAAGTTGTAATGCTCGCACGCGCTTTGGTACAGTGTCTTTCCGGCTGAGGGCGTCTGCCACAACATTGGCCTTGCCCGGATGATACTTGATGGCGCATTCGTAATCATTCAGAAGTTCGACCCACCGGCGTTGCCGCATGTTTAATTCCTTCTGCTTGAAGATATGCTCGAGACTCCTGTGATCGGTGTAAATGGTGCACTTGGTACCGTATAGGTAATGTCTCCATATCTTAAGCGCAAATATCACTGCTCCCAGTTCCAAGTCGTGTGTTGTGTAGTTCCTTTCATGTGTCTTGAGTTGTCGTGATGCGTAGGCAATAACTTTCTCGCGCTGCATCAACACGCAACCGAGTCCATGAATAGACGCATCGCAGTACACCACAAAGTCGTCCGTTCCTTCAGGTAACGAGAGAATAGGAGCACTGCAGAGGTTATCCTTTAGCCTCTGAAAAGCAGATTCCTGTGCTTCATTCCACTTGTAGGTGACGCCTTTCTGAGTGAGCGTAGTGAGGGGTTGTGCAATCTTTGAGAATCCCTGGATAAATCTGCGGTAGTAACCTGCCAATCCCAAGAATTGGCGAACTTCAGTCGGAGTCTTAGGGGTAGGCCAATTCTTTATAGAGTCAATCTTTGCAGGGTCGACGTGGATTCCATCCTTGTTAACCACGTGCCCAAGGAAATGGACTTCTCGAAGCCAGAAGTCGCATTTCGAGAACTTGGCATACAGTTGCTCCTTGCGGAGGAGTTCGAGGATAAGGCGTAGGTGCTGTTCATGCTCTTCCTGACTTTTCGAGTAGATCAAGATGTCGTCTATAAACACGATCACAAATTTGTCGAGGTAGGGTTTGCATACCCGGTTCATGAGATCCATGAACACTGCAGGGGCGTTGGTCATTCCGAAGGGCATAACGAGGAATTCATAATGACCATAACGAGTTCTGAATGCAGTTTTGGAAATATCTTCATTACGGACCCTTAACTGATGGTAGCCTGATCTCAGGTCAATCTTAGAATAGTAGCTTGATCCTTGCAATTGATCGAATAGGTCGTCGATTCGAGGGAGAGGGTAGCGATTCTTGATGGTAACCTTGTTCAACTCACGATAATCAATGCACATTTGGAACGTGCCATCCTTTTTCTTAACAAAGAGTACCGGTGCTCCCCAGGGTGATGAACTAGGGCGGATAAACCCTTTATCCAAAAGTTCCTGTAGTTGAGTAGAGAGTTCCTTCAATTCTGCGGGGGCTAGTCGATAAGGTGCATGAGCTATAGGCGCTGCTCCGGGAGCTAGCTCGATTTGGAATTCAACCTGACGAGGGGGAGGGAGTCCAGGTAATTCCTCAGGAAATACCTCGGGATAGTCGCGCACTACTGGAAAGTCTTCAATCCTCTTTTCCTTCTCCTGTGTGTTGGTAACAAGTGCTAAGATAGCGGCGTGCCCTTTTCGTAAACACTTCTGGGCCTTCAAGAATGAGATAACGCCGGAGATTTCTCCACTTTTGCCACCTTGTATAATGAGGGGTTTGCCAGAACGGCGAGGAATACGAACTGCTTTCTCTTGACAGAGGATCTCAGCGCGGTGCTTGGATAACCAATCCATACCAATAACGACGTCAAAGCTTCCAAGAGTAACAGGGAAAAGGTCGATACTAAATGTCTGACCAGACAACTCTAGTTTGCAGCCCTTGACAACATGTGAGGCCTCGATGTTTCTACCATTAGCTAACTCGACGACATGAGGAGAACTTAGTAACGAAAGCGGACGCTTAAGCTTCTTACTAATACGTAGGGATACATAACTAGCATCGGCACCGGAATCAAATAACACAGAAACATAACGATCATCGAGTAGGAACTTACCCGCCACGACATTGGGGTCATTCCTTGCTTCACCAGCTCCGATCACGAAAGCCCTTCCTCTAGCACCATTCCCAGCATTGTTGTTCTGATTGTTGTTCCCAGCTCCCTGATTGTTGCTGCGGTTCTGATTCAGTTCAGGGCAATCCTTCTTAAAGTGCCCCTCAGCTCCACACTTAAAACATGCCCGGTTGTTTCCCTGTTGCTGTTGCTGCTGGGGTTGTTGCTGATTCTGTCTAGCTGGGAACTGACTTCTACAATCCTTGGCTTCGTGCCCCACCTTGTGGCATCGCTGACACTGGCCCTTGTTACATGCCCCATTGTGATGTTTGTTACACTTGTTGCACTTTGGGTAGCTTCCCCGGTAGCCACCCTGTTGCTGAGTGCCTTTGTTGTTGTCAGTTTTCCTTTGCTGGGCTGGGGCCTGAGTGGGGTTAGCATCCTTGCTTTGATTTCCTTCCCACTTACGCTTGTTGTCGCTAGAACTTCCGACAGTAGCACTGATCCTTTTGGGCAACCTGCCCTCTTCCACGGCCTGATCAGTAAGTTTGTGAGCAAGTCGAACGATCGGCTGAATGGTAGTGTGGTTGGCTGAAGTTACATGGCTTCGAATCTCTGGAGCCAAACCCTTGATGTACAGTTCGATTCTTCGATACATAGGTCGAGACATGTTTGGGCAAAGAGCAGCATAATCGTTGGACAACTTGGTGTAGGTTTCAATCTCTGACCCAACCATCTTGAGCTCATAGTACTCATTCTCAAGCTTGTGGATGTCATCCCGGTGACAGTATTCATCTTTGATCATATCCTTGAAATCCTCCCACGCAGTAGCATTTGCAGTTTCCAATCCAAACATCTGAATCTGCGCCGTCCACCAAGAAAGCGCGCTCCCTTCAAGCGTAGCAGTAGCAAATTTCACCCAATTTGCAGTGGGACACTCGCAAACAGCAAAAACAGCTTCAATTTTCTCAATCCAATGCAGAAGACCTATGGCACCCTCAGTGCCGTTGAAAGGGAGAGGCTTGCAATCCATGAAAGTTTTGAAAGTACACACGGGTGGTTGCGCAGGTGCATGCTGACCTGTTCGTGAGAAGCGAAGCGTATAGGTTTAGAGGCGAAAAGTCGATGTGGCGGTAGGATCTAAACATCCTAAAACAACGAGCTTACCTATAGGGTGAGCTGCGAAAGCTGCAGCCACGGTGTTGAGCAGGTTAGTGAACTGAGCCTGCGTCATGTTGATGTTTCCTCTTCCGCGTCCACTCATTGTCTTCATAACCAGAAAACACAGTATGAGTGCGATGTCGTAGTGTAGCGAGAATGAGATAGAAGAGAGAGGTGTATCTATCTGATTTAGGCATACTAGTACGTATAGTAAATCAGGAAACATAAAGCAAACAAGTAAACACTGGTCCGAGCTATGAGGTCAAATGTGTCGAGCCTTGCACTTGGAGTGTAGTGTCGTTGCGAGTCACGGGTTATAGTCTGGTTTTCTCCAAAAAGATTTTCCCCTTTTTAGAACCAAGTTCACTATAACCAATGGCTCTGATACCAATCTGTCACACCCCCAAATCCACCTGCGGATAACACCCGCTTCGAGGGCGTGACTGACCAAGATCCAGCCACCAATTATACTGAATAATTAAGTTGATAATAAAGGTAGTACTTACTAATCAAAAGCTTAGCAAATATTAAGTTCAGAGTTTAAGGTTTTAAGTTCAAAACAGTAATAAGTAGCGGAAGCTTAAGTAAAGAAGTTTAAACATAGTTCATGTTTCAAAATAAGGTAACACCCAGCACAAGGGTGAACAGACACTACACGTTCCCAAGCTGCAAGCTCCTTCGTCACTGGTTACCTGCAAAGCATGCAGTAAGGGGTCAACAATAATGCTGAGTGAGTTCACTAGTTGTCCAGTTTTAATTACCAAAAACTTTGTTTCACCGGTTAATTTATCCGTTTATACATGCCCTGGGGAGCTACCCCAAAAGTTAGCGACTAAACTGTTTTTCCAATACCGAACACTAGGTAACCGTTGCGTATCCGCAGGATGCCCCGATGTCAATGTTCTATCATCATTGACGAATATCTGAGTACATTAGTTCACGACCGTCCCAAACCAGGGCACGGTGTGAGGCTGGTAAACACCTAAATAGCGCTATCAACTAATAACCCGTTCGCCTAACCCGGCGACTAATCGGTATTTGTAGTAGGGACTTGAGTGATAGAGTTTCGTTTAGTGCCGTTAGTTGCAATCCGTATAAACAGTAATTAACCAAAAGGTTTCCCAATACCTGGGAAGGATAAGTAAGTTTTGTTCCCAATAACTAGGGAAGATATGTAAATGGTATCCCCTTTTACCAGGGGATAGGGTTGTTAGTCTCGTGTCCCAAACCACCGGGACGCATGCTTTTAAGTTGTGAACTCACCTTGGGTTGCTCGGTAGGTTTAGGTTACTTGTCAATCACGTTGGTCACCACGTCCTAACATGGTTACCGGTATAGGTCAGGTTCGGTATACAAGCATTCACGTAAAACACATACTGGCACGTAACAAGCATATGGGTAAACAGTGGGTTACTGGGCCGGCCTAAGTAATTAAGCAGTCAACAGCAACTCATAATCCAGTCAACAGATAGCCCAAGTTAAACACATATGGGCCCAGTAACCAAAATGAACAGCCCACTCGCAACCAGTTGGTCTCGAGTCGCAACCAGGTGGTTTCGGCTTGTCACGCTGTGGTTGCGAGTCGCAACCGTGGTCTCGAGTCATCACGTTTTGGTTGCGAGTCGCAACGGCGTGGTCTTGAGTCGCAATCTCGTGGTTTCGACTTGTCATGCTTTGGTTGCGAGTCGCAACCGTATGGTTTCGAGTCGTAATGCAGTGGTTGCGAGTCGTAATCTGTCACTTCATACACACGTGATGATGCAGATGCATCAGTCCATTTTGTACCAAGAATTCAGGCCCAAATCCGGAAATAACCAATAAGATTTCTACAAACACTTTTCCTCATTTGACCATTAAACCATATAGATCAAACTTTGCCATTTTTAAAACCTTCAAACCACATTCAAGAAGTTCATCCTATGTTCATCATTTTTCTAGGGTTTTCATGTCAACATAATCCTATGTTTATGAACCAAAATCACATGTTTTAGCAAGATCAACATGCAAAACATACATTATATATCCGAAATCTTAAGTTTAACATCATTATTTGCAAGAAATGAAGAAGTATAGTTTGGTTAGCCATACCCATTCTTGAACTACCATTTTCTAGTCATTTTAAACATGTCACAAGTATTCACACATAAATGGTTTTCACATATATTTTACTTCACAAATCACCCTAGAATCATGCATAATGTTCCTAACCAAACATTTTCTTTTCTATTTCATAAACACATCATTCAAGCAAACATACAAGGCATTAATTACACACTAACCGGTTTGTGAAGAAGGAGCCGAAAACAAAGGAAGAAGGTGAGGGAAGATGAAGTGTCCGTATGGTGATCTTGTCCGAGATCCTTGCTTGAATCCGAAAGTTGGAGAAGGTTGGGATGATGTTTGAGGGTTTTCTTAGTTGAGAGAAAATAAGGAGTGTGTGTTTGTGTGTTTGTGCCAAATGAAAGAAATGAGGGAAAGGTTGGATATATATACAAGGGGTGTTTCGGGTTGGGCTTGGGATTTCGGCCCAAACCGGTTACGGCTCAAGGGCCACTCGAAACCAAGAGGCCCACTCGCAACCAAGCGGTTGCGAGTCGTGGTCTCGACTCTCATACATATATATATAATACATACCTACAACACACGTTAAGCAAATAAAGATCACGTTTCCATTTAATAATATTTATATACACAAAATATTACAAGGTGTTCGTTCGGAAAAACCTCGAGTGTCACAAACACCGACTCCTCCATTACTACCCCTATCCGCCGGTTTTGAAGCTTTATATAACTGAGGATCTTGGATGTCGCGGCCCCCGACCCACCCTGTACGGAGTCGGGGTCCGCGATGCAGATCCAGTGGTACCCGTGGTATTTAATTTATGCGACAGCGGAAGTCTTTTTACAACAGGATCTTTTCACCGGAAAATACTCGTTTAATATATTACACATAGTTTAAGGGATAAATCCCATAATTTACAATAAGTTGATTTCACATAGAAATCTTTATTTTTCAAAACATGTTTTATTCATTTATTTACACTGAGCCACTTCTCTGAGCTTGATAGTGCTTTACTGCACTTTTCTTGGATCACACAGATCACCTGAAACATGTTTGAAAAAGGTTTTGTCAGCGGGGAAATACTGAGTGAATCATTCTGTTTTCTAAAACGACCTGTTAGTTATAATTTGCAGTATTAAGAGCGATTACAATGTTTCTATCAACCAATTATCAAGAATGGGTATTTGTCACTCGATTCATTTCTGTGACTGTGGTCATACCACTATTCGGTCCCGTTGCCCTAATAGTGACGGTGTACTCACACAGAGTAATAATTACTCACATAGAGTAATATTCACTCACATAGAGTGATAAAAATAGTAATGTGCACAATACCCCACATACCAGCTGTAATTTGGTGATTTACAAAGACTTAATCCCTGTAATTATAACCTTGAAAATAATTTGAGGTATTGTAATACTTACTCACAAACTGTGAGAAAACAATTTAAAAAGAAGAATGACTCACATTGCAGATTAACGAGCAATAGATATAAGCCTACTGATTAGCCTTGATTACACCTAGTTTAACACAATGCACACACAGACAGGTTAGTAACTAATACAGCAGTTCCGTCAATTCACGAGATTAAACCCTCACAACGATTAATCAGTGCAATACTCGATAATTCAGTCGGATTTACAACGAATAACAGAGCATAGTCCGAATTCGAACATCACTCAAATATTCAAGTCGAAATCACGACGAATAATCAAAGTACAAGCTCAATTGAGCAGCACCCGGACTATCGTTGGATAGTTATAATCGATCGGACGTTGAATCGTAATAGCGATCGAGTTATTACCCTGATTGTGGCAGCACCTCGTGATTAGTGTGTGTGTTGGACTGTTTCTGTGATAACTCAATCTACGTAACTCGATTTTACGTCGTTCCAAAGACAGAATTCAAGTCCCAATGCCTAGTATTTATACGTGAATTTGGCATCTCCCGCGTGTCGCGGAAGATGACAGGGATTCTTCCGCTACTCGCCTGGGAAACCCATCTAGCCTAGAGTAGCCTTGTTGTGGGTATAGCCCTGCTGAGTTGCCAGTTCGTAAAATTATATTTCGACAGCGTTTATTTTTAGATAATCGTAACTTAGGGTTTAACCCCCTTGAGTTTTAGGGGCCCTAATCCTGATTCCGATTATTCCGGAAATTTCAGAGTTTATGCCAAATTACTTGGGTGTCTTAATTAGGGTTTTCTTATTGGATAATTATTATGCTAATTACGGGTTTTATTGACAGTTGTTACATCCTCCCCACCTTAAGAAAAATCTCGTCCTCGAGATTTACTGGAATAGATGTGGATATTTTCGCTTCATTTCTGATTCCAGCTCCCAAGTGTATTCTGGCCCTCTCTTTGAATTCCACTTGACTTTGACCAATACTAGTCGTTTATGTTTAAGAAACTTGACTTTTCTGTCCTCGATCTGTAGTGGTTGCTCTACAAATTTCAACTTTTCGTTTACCTCTATATCTTGAAGAGGTACTACCAAGGATTCATCTGCTAAACATTTCTTGAGATTGGATACATGAAATACATCGTGTACTCCAGCCAATTCTTCTGGTAGTTGTAATCGATAAGCTACTGGTCCTATTCGTTGAATCACGGGGAATGGTCCAACGTACCTTGGACTTAGCTTTCCTTTCTTTCCGAATCGTACTACTCCTTTCCAAGGAGAGACTTTTAAAAGTACTTTATCTCCTACTTGAAATTCTAAAGGCTTACGACGATTGTCTACATAGCTCTTCTGACGATCTCGAGCCGTTTTCAATCTTTCCTTAATCTGAGTTATCTTGTCAGTAGTTTCTTGTACAATTTCAGGACCTGATAATTGACTTTCTCCGATTTCTGCCCAACATACTGGAGTTCTGCACTTACGTCCGTACAGTGCTTCAAATGGTGCAGCTTCGATGCTTGAATGATAACTATTGTTATAGGAGAATTCAATTAATGGCAATTGGCTATCCCAATTACCACCAAAGTCAATTACACATGCTCGAAGCATGTCTTCTAGAGTTTGTATTGTCCTTTCACTCTGTCCGTCTGTTTGTGGATGATATGCAGTACTTAGATTTAGTCGAGTTCCCATTGCTTTCTGAAAACTTTTCCAGAAATGAGAAGTAAATCGACTATCTCTATCCGATACAATAGAGAGTGGGACTCCATGTAGGGATACTACTTCGTCCACGTATAGTTGTGCTAACCTTTCCATGCTAAAGGTTTCTTTCATTGGTAAGAAATGAGCTGATTTGGTTAATCGGTCTACAATTACCCAAATTGCATCATTCCCTCTTTTTGTTTTGGGTAACTTAGTAACAAAATCCATTGTTATGAGTTCCCATTTCCATACAGGCATTTCTAACTGTTGTAGTAGTCCTGAAGGTTTCTGGTGTTCAGCTTTAATTTGTGAACAAGTTAAACACTTGGATACGTATTCGGCTATATCCTTTTTCATTCCTATCCACCAGAAATGATTTCTTAAATCTTGGTACATCTTATTGTTTCCTGGGTGCATGGTATACCTAGATTTATGAGCTTCTTCTAAAATCTTATTTCTTAACTCTCCTTGCTTAGGTACCCAAATTCGCTTCTTATGGAATTTCCAAATTCCATCATTTCCTTGTTCTAGTTCTTTTAGGTAACCTTTCATTCCTTTAGCATCGTCTTTGATTGCTGTTTTCTGAATTTCTTTGATTTGTGCCATTAAATCTACTTGTAGATTTAACCTCAAAGTACGTACTCGTTTCTGTTTTTCATGGTACTTACGACTTAAGGCATCTGCAACTACATTTGCCTTTCCTTCGTGATATTGGATATCACAGTCGTAATCGCTTAGCATCTCCATCCATCTTCTTTGCCTCATGTTTAATTCTTTTTGCCCAAATATATATCTTAGACTCTTATGATCTGTATAAACAGTAAACTTACTTCCATACAGATAATGTCTCCATATCTTAAGGGCAAAAATTATGGCTCCTAGTTCTAGGTCATGAGTCGTATAATTTTCTTCGTGCTTTTTCAGTTGTCTAGAAGCATACGCAATTACCTTCTTGCGTTGCATTAACACACATCCGTATCCTAATTTTAAAGCATCACAGTATACCTCAAAACCTTCTGTTCCTTCGGGTAAAGCTAAGATTGGTGCATTTGTCAACCTATGCTTTAAATTCTTAAAGGCTTCTTCTTGTTTAGATCCCCATTCAAACTTAGCAGCTTTACAGGTTAACTTAGTTAATGGTACGGCTATCTTAGAAAAATCTTTGATAAATCGTCTATAGTATCCAGCTAGGCCTAGAAAACTTCTTATCTCCATAGCTGTTTGTGGAACTTTCCACTTCGTAATTGCTTCTATCTTAGCAGGATCTACATGGATACCTTCATGATTTACCACATGACCTAAGAATTGTACTTCTTGCAGCCAAAATTCACACTTCGAGAATTTGGCATAAAGCCTTTCTTTTCTTAACAAAGTTAAGAGAACATGTAAATGCTCACAATGTTCTTTTTGGCTTTTGGAGTAAATAAGTATATCGTCGATGAAAACGATTACAAATTTATCCAAGTATGGTTTACAGATTCGATTCATCATGTCCATGAATGCTGCTGAGGCATTCGTTAATCCAAAGGGCATGACTGTAAACTCATAATGACCATATCTAGTTCTGAAAGCAGTTTTAGGTATGTCTTCTTCTTGTACCTTCAACTGATGATATCCAGATCTTAAATCTATCTTAGAGAAATACCTAGCTCCTTGCAATTGATCAAAAAGATCATCAATCCTAGGTAGTGGGTATCGATTCTTAATTGTAACCTTATTCAATTCTCTATAATCGATACACATTCTCATCGATCCATCTTTCTTTTTCACAAACAGTACTGGTGCACCCCAAGGGGATGAACTCGGTTGTATGAATCCTTTGCTTAGTAATTCATCTAATTGCTTTTTCAATTCTAGCATTTCGGTAGGTGCTAATCTATAAGGTGCTTTAGCTATTGGTGCAGTACCTGGAATTAAATGAATTCTAAATTCTACTTCCCTATCAGGTGGTAATCCAGGTAATTCTTCTGGAAAAACGTCTGGGTATTCTGAGACTACAGGGATGTCCTTAAGTTCTTTATCTTTAGTGTTAATGATTACTGAAATCATATACACCATTTCCTGTTTTCTTGAATAACTAGCCAATTTCATTACTGAGATAAATTTCAGTGGCTTTCGAGGTTTATCTCCAGTAATCAAAATTACTTCTCCTGTAGGGGTTTGAATTTCTACTGCATTTTTATCACATAGGATTCGAGCATGGTTGGCTATTAACCAATCCATTCCTAACACTACATCGAATCCTGCTAAATTCATTGGTAACAGATTTGCAGAAAACTGATGGCCTAATAGTTCTATTTTTCCTTCTTGCCAGATTTTATCTATGTTCACAGAATTTCCTTCTGCGGTTTCAACTGTGAAAATTTGACCAAGAGTGGTTAATGGTAACTTAAGATCTTGGCAAAATAAAGTATTTATAAAACTTTGGTTCGCACCAGAGTCAAATAATACTTTTGCAAATACGTTGTGAACTAAGAACGTACCAGCTATCACATCGGGGATGAGTTCGGCCTCTTGAGTGGTCAGCTGGAATGCTCGCGCATTTCTCTTGGTTGTTCCTTCAGCTGGTTTGGCTTGGTTAACTACAGGTTTAGCTAACTTAGGACATTCAAATTGAAAGTGTCCCCTTTCTCTGCAATTATAACAAACTTTTGTTTTCTTCCTGCAGTCTTCTTCCCGATGTCCTTTCATTTTGCAAAAATTGCAAACCATGTTGCATTGTCCATAATGCTTCTTTTTGCAAATTTTGCAGAAAGGAGATGATGAGGATTGCCCGGTTCCTCTTTTCTTGGCATTACCCACACGAAATCCCTGGGTAATCTTTTGAGCTAATTCCTTCTTGCGATCTTCTTCTCTTGTGCGTACCAATTCAACTGTTAGGGTGTTAGCTAATTCTACAGCATCGTCAATAGTACGAGGTCTCGCAGCTTTAACGATGTTTCGGATTTCACTAATTAACCCCCAGATGTAACGAGAGATAAGTACCGGTTCTAGCGAAGCCAGTGATGGCACTATCCTTGCGTATTCAAAGAATGTCGAAGTATAGCGTCGACAATCTACTCCTGTCATGCGGTGACTAAGGAATTTGTTTGCCATCTGTTCCTTCTCGTATTCGGGACAGAATTTTCTTTCTACCAAACTCTTAAATTCTCCCCAACCTATGGCATAGGCTATCCTTCTTCCTTTTGCCTGGAGGACCGTGTTCCACCATTCTAATGCTCCTTCTTTGAACAGATTTGATGCATACATCACTTGATCCTCTTTGGCACATTTGCTTATTGCAATTACTGCCTCGGTTTTCTCTAACCAACGCAGTGTTGCAGTTGCCCCTTCGTTACCTGCAAATTCAACGGGTTTGCAAGCAAGAAATTCTTTGTAAGTGCAACCAGACGTTGCAGCTTTCATTCTTTTAGGGAGTGGGGCCTGCTGCGGATCATGATCGTCATGATTACCGCCTTCATTTATGCTGTTACTGTCGTTATCTTCTGGAATACGTTTACTAGGAATTAATTGTGGTTCGGCAGGTTTCTGAACAGCAGCTACAATTTCTGGAATAGCATGAGCTATCCCTTGGGCGATAAAATGCTCGATATCTTGTCGAGTTATATATTGATCTTCTTGTTCTTGCTCATATTGATTTACTTCATTAATTGGTTCATTGTTAGCGTTTTCCATCTGCTAATTGGTAAAATTATTAGTGTCTAACTTATCAATGACAAAATTCACATAGATACACATAGATTATCACAACATACGAATATAACCAAAATTGTCGATTTCTCGACTTTTACTTTGTTAGTATATTGTATATGCATCCATACACACCGTATTTTACAGAGTTTTATTGCCCATTTTACAGAATTTTAAGTTACTATCATACAATACGGCTTTCTGTGGTTTAACTGACGGTTCTAGTAACGATGCTCCCTCTCATCGTACTTCCAAGTTAGATGCTCCCCCATTTCCCTGATCCTATTACCTGTACCTATCAGTTCTTCACCGAACTGACGGAGTTCAGCTAGGTTTTCATTACTCATGGGAGGATTTGGGAGTGGTTCTGGGTCAAATTGTGGAAGGAAGCTATAAGGACTGTTGACTATGTTTTGGAATTGCCAGTCATTGGTCCACCATTCCTCCATTTGGCCTAATGGTCTGGTATGAACTAGTGGGTCTGGAATAGCTGGTCCTAGGTTTAGTGGGAATTGAACTGTAGCCGGGTAAGAAAAGAGATTATCGTTGATAGGCTCTAAAACATCACAATTCTCCAGTAGGCGATCTATTTCGTCCTGGAACGTGATTTCCTTAGACTGTTTAGAGCTTTCGCCAATCTCTATTCCCTTTTGTTTCAGATTTATTCCTATTTCCTTTTCGGGTGGTTTCGAACCTTCTCCAGTTTCTATTTCCTTTCCCTTGCTCATGATCACAGGATTTTCTATTTTAGGGAGTCTCCTAGTGGTAGGTTTCCTACGGCGTACTTTCCTCCATCCTACGTATCTTCTCTTCTTTTTAGGTTTTGCTTTTTCCAGCGGTGGAGCTTTGAATTCCACAGGTTCTTCTATGTCAGCAATGTAACCAGTAAGGTCGTGAGAGACTTCGATAGGCACTGGATATAAGTTGAGATTCTGGAATGCTTCCGACATCTCATTCATGCTGCATAGTATATATGCAAAATACAAGAATGTAATGTTAAAACTTTGGAACAAAGTTTAACAAACAAACACTGAAGTTTTATTGCATACTTATTTATACAAAGAACAACAGAAATAAACACACTTAGGACTTTATTTATTTACTGGATAGTGATTTTTTCTTACTAGCCCCAACTTATCGGTTATTTTAGGGATTTGCATTTTCTGCTACAGTAGCTAGCATATAAAGATTTGTCCATTTCCCGTCTATTTTATCTTCCCAAGGTGCACTATTACCCAATTCTTGAACTTCTGGGTTAAACCTAACTGTCTTGGTTCGGGGTTTCTGACTCTTTTTAAGTATCGAATCCCTTTTCTCTGCGGAAAGAGGATTCTCATAGTTTGCTTTGCGGACAAAGATTCCTTCTTCTAGGTTTACTGGGTTTCTAGAAGAAGATGCAATATCTATTTTGTGGTAGATAGCAGACAGCTTTTGCTTACCCATACTGTAATTAAGAATAGCCAGTTAATAAAACATATAATCACCGAATAACAATTAGTAAAATTAAGCATTTGGACAAAATACTTAATTTAGGCTTAATCAGTGGCTCGATCAGTGGCTCAATTTAATTATTGGCTCTCATACCACCTTCTGTCGCGGCCCCCGACCCACCCTGTACGGAGTCGGGGTCCGCGATGCAGATCCAGTGGTACCCGTGGTATTTAATTTATGCGACAGCGGAAGTCTTTTTACAACAGGATCTTTTCACCGGAAAATACTCGTTTAATATATTACACATAGTTTAAGGGATAAATCCCATAATTTACAATAAGTTGATTTCACATAGAAATCTTTATTTTCCAAAACATGTTTTATTCATTTATTTACACTGAGCCACTTCTCTGAGCTTGATAGTGCTTTACTGCACTTTTCTTGGATCACACAGATCACCTGAAACATGTTTGAAAAAGGTTTTGTCAGCGGGGAAATACTGAGTGAATCATTCTGTTTTCTAAAACGACCTGTTAGTTATAATTTGCAGTATTAAGAGCGATTACAATGTTTCTATCAACCAATTATCAAGAATGGGTATTTGTCACTCGATTCATTTCTGTGACTGTGGTCATACCACTATTGGGTCCCGTTGCCCTAATAGTGACGGTGTACTCACACAGAGTAATAATTACTCACATAGAGTAATATTCACTCACATAGAGTGATAAAAATAGTAATGTGCACAATACCCCACATACCAGCTGTAATTTGGTGATTTACAAAGACTTAATCCCTGTAATTATAACCTTGAAAATAATTTGAGGTATTGTAATACTTACTCACAAACTGTGAGAAAACAATTTAAAAAGAAGAATGACTCACATTGCAGATTAACGAGCAATAGATATAAGCCTACTGATTAGCCTTGATTACACCTAGTTTAACACAATGCACACACAGACAGGTTAGTAACTAATACAACAGTTCCGTCAATTCACGAGATTAAACCCTCACAACGATTAATCAGTGCAATACTCGATAATTCAGTCGGATTTACAACGAATAACAGAGCATAGTCCGAATTCGAACAGCACTCAAATATTCAAGTCGAAATCACGACGAATAATCAAAGTACAAGCTCAATTGAGCAGCACCCGGACTATCGTTGGATAGTTATAATCGATCGGACGTTGAATCGTAATAGCGATCGAGTTATTACCCTAATTGTGGCAGCACCTCGTGATTAGTGTGTGTGTTGGACTGTTTCTGTGATAACTCGATCTACGTAACTCGATTTTACGTCGTTCCAAAGACAGAATTCAAGTCCCAATGCCTAGTATTTATACGTGAATTTGGCATCTCCCGCGTGTCGCGGAAGATGACAGGGATTCTTCCGCTACTCGCCTGGGAAACCCATCTAGCCTAGAGTAGCCTTGTTGTGGGTATAGCCCTGCTGAGTTGCCAGTTCGTAAAATTATATTTCGACAGCGTTTATTTTTAGATAATCGTAACTTAGGGTTTAACCCCCTTGAGTTTTAGGGGCCCTAATCCCGATTCCGATTATTCCGGAAATTTCAGGGTTTATGCCAAATTACTTGGGTGTCTTAATTAGGGTTTTCTTATTGGATAATTATTATCCTAATTACGGGTTTTATTGACAGTTGTTACATTGGATCTTCTCGAAATCAGATGCTTGATCTTCCATATTCCAAGCATAACCCTTCAGTTTTTGTACAGCTTCTTCCAACGAGAGCTCCTCGTAGAGAACACCTTCTCTAATCAATGCGGTGTACATATTCCATTCTCTCGGAAGGCAATTTAGAAACTTCTCAACTTTCTCAAATTCAGTGTAGATACCTTCTTGACTACGATCAAGTTCGCTCAACAGATGATAAAATCGATTCACCGTGTCATCGAATGACTCATTCTTTAATGCTTTAAACACAACGAATTGAGTCTTCAACCGTTCAAGACGTCGTTTCTTGTACATTGCATTTCCCTCGTACCGTTCAATCATGCTATCCCACAACTCCTTCGAATTACTTCTCTTACGGAAAGTGTGAAGTATAGATTGTGTCATAGCCATCGTAATCATCGACATTACTTTCTCTTCACAATCATAGAATTTTCTTTGGTCGTCGGTGAGTGCCAAATAAGTATCAATCATTAACGTTCTTACCAGTGTGGTTCCACATCCTTTAACGATACACAACCAGATCTTGATGTCTTTCGCTCTTACATACCTTTCGAAATGCTCCTTCCACTCAGGAAAATCAAGCTCGTTTATCAACAAAGGAGGTTTGTCGTTACTCCCTACCTCAGCATTGTGCTTGAGGTTTTGCACCATTGCAGTCAGATTGTTGTTTGCCATTTCGAATAAACTGTGAAAGAAACAGAAAGTGTTTATGAAAGAAACAGTGAGTTGAAACAGAAAGTTTTCTTTGAAAAAGTTTCTAAGTTGACAAAAAACCATAGACACAAGTGAAACTTGGAATACTGAGTGAAAACTCGGAGACAATCAGAGTGGTATAACCCGGATCAAACCTGATATAAAATATCTGACAACACTCTAAACTCTGAAATTAAACTATGAAAATCCTTAAACACTAAACTCTGAATGGACTTTGAAAATAAACTCTAACAAATTTTGAATAGCTCAAACTCGGATCCTAGTAATTTAATTTTTTTAATAAAAACTCGGACTCACTTAAATACTAAACTTGGACACCTAAACTTGGACACCTAAACTTGGACACTAAACTTGGACACCTAAACTTGGACACTAAACTTGGACACCTAAACTTGGACACTAAACTTGGACACCAAACAAGAAACTCTGAAGAAAAACCCTGAACTTTAAACTCTGAAAGGAAACTCTGACCTGACCTCTTAAAAGGAAAAACCCTGATTTCCAAAGCCCTGACCACAAAGTCCTGACTTCTTTATCCTGACTTCTTAGTCGGACAAGTGGAAATTGCTTCAGGTTATCTCACAAGTGTGACTTCACACTAGTTCATCAATCACCCTGAAGCACAAACACTGAATGGAAACTCTGAAGAAAAACCCTGAAGGAAAAACACTAAAGGAAAACTCTGAACAAATTAAAATGGATCAAATACAGAATCTTTACTAACCTTCAAAAACCCTTCAAAAACCCCTGATGAAGATCTTCAAGCTCTGTAAAAACCCAGATGAATGTGTATCCTAAATGCCTTGTTTTCTAATCACAATCCATCTTCCAAATGAGCAAACACATGAATGATAAATGAATAACACTTAAAACCCAGCAAACAACACCAAACACCCAATCAAAATGTGATCTTTCTCAACTAAACCTCTAAACCCAAACCTACAGTAGTATGAGCACACTGCTCTGATACCACTTGTAAGGTCTCCTTCCTAAGGATCTCACTCAAATAACAATCACCAGGTGTGTGGAATCCACCTAGCAATCACTACTGTATGGTATTGGATCAAGAAAGTGTAGAACAAGAATGATGAGAATGATGAATGACGTCACACACAGTAGCCGTCAATTCACACACAGTGACAATGATTAGGGTTTTCTTAAAGAACAAACTTTCCACAAAAGAAATTGCCACGTATAACATTTCACTAAGAGTTTATATACAATGGAAAGTCCTGACTACTAAAGTCAGGAGCCCAAAACAAAACAAAACGCTGACTATACCAAAATTCGACCAAGGGAACTCAAACCCTGACCATGAAAACCCTTACCAAACTAATAGTTTCAACTAATTACATAAAAGACCCTTGAGTTTGAGAGCCTGCACTTATCACCCAAAGTGCATTTACATCACCTATTTTGCCAACTATACAAATGGGTAACAACCATTCGAACATGCAATATCATGGCCACATGGGTTAATCGATCTAGTAATATACCTAATTTGACCCGGAACAGGTATCCATCCCATCTTTGTATTATTTATACCAACAACGTGTGCCATATTAAACATATATCAATCACTAGGAAAAGAACAAATCAAAACTTACGTGCTGTGGCATCAGAAGCAGCTGCGAATGCTACGACACTTAAGCTTGCGTTCACCGCCATTGAACCTCCATACACAATGCTCTTCAAGATCTCAAGAAGAATACCATCAGAACCAAGCCATGGTCTTCCTGCATTATATTCACCAAACATTATGTGTAAAACAAAACTTATAAACACTTTAAGCTTTTTATAATGTTCGGTTGCAAGTAGTTACCTCATGCCTTATCAATAAAACTAATAGTTCTTCTAGTGGCCAACTTATTACCAGATTAAAATAAGAGTAAACTGTCAAAATGGTCCTGAGATTTGGTAACTTTTGTCATTTTAGTACAAAACTCAAAACTTTTGAATCTGGATCACTGTGTTTTCAATTTTGTTGTCATTTTCATCCAAAAGCAAAATCTTGTCAGATTTTTTCAGTTAACATCCAGCTTTTTAGTTAAAACCTGGTTAGATTTTTTTAATTTGTTATAATAAAACGTTAACATACCATTTTGTCATTCATAAAAAAGGAGAAAAAAGATTAAAAAAAAGTTGGATGTTAACTGAAAAAATCTGAACATATTTTGATTTTGGATGAAAATGGCAACAAAATTGAAACCACAGGACCCAGATTCAAAAGTTTTGAGTTGTGAACTAATGTAGTTATCCTTCGTTCACATTGCATCTCATACTAAACGAACGCATTTAATTTAAGTTATTTTACTATTAAACTTATTCGTTAGATCCAGAATAATATAAAAATATTATTTTGTTAAGCAATATTATTATTTTGCTAGTTAAATGCCTTTTTAGTCCCTTTGGTTTGGGTTATTTTGTTAGTTTAGTCCAAGTGTTTCATTTTTCGCCTGTGGGTCCAAAAAAGTTTCATCGTTGCCATTTTAGTCTACTTGGCTAACTTCATCCATTTTTCTGTTAACGAAAAGTGCAATTCGGACATTTTATATGGCCGAATTACCCTTCTAGTTAACAAAATTACATATAAAATGACCAAATTGCCCTTCTCGTTGACAGAATAAATTGATGAAGTTAACCCAGTGGACTAAAATGGTAACAGTAAAACCTTTTTAGGCCCATAAACGAAAAATGAAACCTTTGGACTAAACTGAAAAAATAACCCAAACCACAGGAAACTCAAATGTCATTTAACTCTATTATTTTCTAACAAGAAACACATGACATGACTGATCTGAGCTTATTTTATTTTATTGAGCCTTCAGGGATACATAAAACCATTTAACGAGAAACACATGACATGATAGTTGAGCTCATTTACGCAATTAGCATGCATGTGCACATGATTAATGAGCAAGTCGGGCGCTTTAGGGCAGTTTGGTAGCCTCTTAATAACCATTCAGATGCTACCTCTTAATGGTTTAAAACCTCTGAATGAATAAGAGGTAACCTCAAGTCCGAATGGTTAAGAGGTAACCTCTGAATGGTAAATCATCACATGTCACATTTTTCTACCTTCTCATTAGTAAAATTTTTAATGGTTCCATTAAGAGATGGCCTCTTAATGACCATTCAGAGGCTACCAAACAGCCCCTTAGTGTTATTACTCAAGCTTGAAAAATAGGTGCCCAAATTTTTATTTTGTTTACTTTTGTATATATCCATGTCTTGTGCAGCCATATTTGTTACTTTTGTGTTGTATTTTTAATAAAACAAAATATTGAGGGTTTGTATTTTAGGACTAAAATACCCTTTTATACTATTTATAAAGTGTAACGCCTGTCTCAATTTATCAAGATTTTAATAATAAGATACACAATTTTAAATGCTAAAATGTGACTTTACAAAAATTTGTCATACTAATATTCCCATATGTTTACAACATTTCAAAAGTATGTTTATAAATGTTTACATAATTCACTTTTAGCAAAACAACTCAAGATTTGACGCGAAAGCTTCATTTAACGTGTGTTCGGTTCTTGCTCGCCACTTGATCTTCATCCGTGACTCTCGACATTCACTATGATCAAAACCAACTTAGAAGTTAGTTTTGATAGTTAAATAACAAGTACAACAAGGTAATTGGGTCAAATAATCGAAATAAACAAAATAAACAAGATTTTCAATATTTTAAGCTGTCGCCACGCACGACGGCAAAAGGCCTTGGCCGTGGCGCGGCACCACGGTCCCAATTTGACAGACTATGTGCAGTTGTTGCTACATATTCCCAGCATAACCCGATTCCACGGAAACGAGCATAACTCTCTCGTTTTTAATCCGTTTTACCCGATTCTTTTTCCTACGCGCTCGTAATTTAATTCTCCAACTTATGGAATTAAAATCCAACATCCGGATTAACAAAATTTCAGACTTTTAAGTCTTCGACTTATTACCCTTTTTACCAAATTTTGACCCGTTCGTGATTTTATCAAACAAACATGTTTATTTGATCTATAAACTCATGAGATTCATAAATTCAATATCTCCTATCATATTAATCATAAATCACTGTCACACCCCAATATTTCCACATATTACCGGTGGGCCCGGTGGGGAGTATCGTGACGTAGTTGATATCATCATTGTCAACACACACAATAATATAGCACAGCGGAAGGCTGGGTAAATAAACTATTACAAACCATACTGTCTGTCGATGTTCGAATACAAGAAAATACAGACTGGAATGTAATAAGATCCACAGGCGGATCATAAAGTACAAAGAAACAAAAACTACAGACTCAGGGTATCTATGGGATTTGCAAGATCCTCTACAACACCCTATAGCTCCAGCCTATTTCGATAAGTACCTGTCAAATCAATCTTTAAGAAAATACGTCAGTATACACTGGTAAATACAATTTAACTGACTCGTTTTGAAAACATTTAAGAAAATTGGTTTAGATGCACAAGGCACAATTCTTTTATAACTTGGGACAATCTTATTAAAATCTTGTATACAGTTTTACATGCTTGTCATACATATGGGGCCGGTTTGTAAGCCGGACATGATTAACTGACTCACCACTTATAGAACCCACAAAGGAGTTATCCCCAACTTGTGGGTAAATTAATATTTAGCATTTGCATCTGTCGGGTGCATGCCTGCACCCCGTGCATAGTCGTGGCCATTAATAACTTGAATGAGC
Organism: Helianthus annuus; assembly: GCF_002127325.2. Classification (NCBI taxonomy): domain Eukaryota; kingdom Viridiplantae; phylum Streptophyta; class Magnoliopsida; order Asterales; family Asteraceae; genus Helianthus; species Helianthus annuus. The sequence continues at coordinate 4,551,432 of NC_035439.2, forward strand.
CAAGGATATCCAGGACACGGTCGTTAACCCCCAAATGTTTATGTTATCAAACAATACAGATTAAAACGGGTTATGCGGATTTATTAAATCACAATCCGACATAATAATCCCATACCCGACCAAGCGGTATTAATATACCGTATCCCAAGCCCGTATAGGGAAAATAAGTTAAAAGTATTTACCTGATGTAGCAGTAAATTCCTAAGATTCTTGAAAGATACTTTTTACCGGAAGCTATAAATCTGTATAGAAGGTTTAATTATCTATTAGGATGCTAATGGGTCTTTACTTAAGTCGGAGACTTAGACCAACTAGCTAGAAAGAAACCTTACGGACCTAACCGGTAGATTAAACGGAGACCGGGATAGAATGTGATTTAGACCCAACAAGCTTGGATACTTGTATAATATGGGTAAACTAAATACATTCTGGAAAATGAGGTTTTAATAACTAGGTTAAGCCCGTTTCGGCTATGTTACGTAAACTAGTCACGTAGACCGATCCGAACGCGTAAATGCGTAACGGGTAACCGGACAAACTATAAACAGGTCTTAATCATTATTATGCTCATAATATGTCAATATATCAGTAGTATATCAACATTTATGCCCAAAAAGCAATTTAAATCAAAATAAGTACCAAAAGGGCATTTTGGTAATTTTGATGCTTATAAAAGAATTTATTTATAAAACTGAGTTCCAGGTCTGATTAGATTAGTAAAGACATGTATTTTATTAAGTTACATCAGTAGGATACTTAATATATGGAAAATATACCTTTTATAACCAATTATGCACCGTAGGGACATTTTGGTAATTTTACATAGGCTTTTAGGGGTTAAAAATAAGTTTCTGAGTTTAAAACATTAGCTTACTGTAATATTATGTAAATTAGTTTAAAACATCAGTAGGTTATGAGTTTTATATGATAAATATAGTTTTGACCGATACTAGGTGCTAAAAACGCTAAATATGCGATTTAAAGGGCTAATATGGTAAAGATAGGTAACCTGATATTTTGGTCAGTTTATAGGGTTCAAAATGATACATTTATCATTTAGGATCAGTAGCAAAAAGTTTGGTTTCAAAAAGTTATGTAAAACTCATTTTATGCATGAAAAGGGTAAAATTGGTAATTACCGAAACTAGACTATAATCCTATGTTAAGTTCAGCTTAAAAATAAATAAAAATCTTTAAAAATCCCAAAATATTATTTAACATCAGTAGGTAAAAAGTTTGGTAATAAAAATCGGGTTTAGATGGGCCTTATGCTAATTACGCTTTCTAATTACTAAGAAGTCCCTTAATTACGCTATTGAGCATAACTCCCATTCTAGACCCCAAACTGATGTCAAATTTTCGGGACATGCCTAAATATCAGTAGCAAAGGCTTTAGTTCATTCACATTGCTAAAAATCTCGATTTTATGCAAAAAGGGCGTTTTAGGCATTAATGAGCATAATTACGATCAAGAGCATAAATGACAAACGATTAGGCACCATGCAATATAACTTCAGAGAGTTATACTACAATGTAGTATGGTCCTAATGGAAGCTTAAAACATGGAAGAAATAAGCTTGAATGGGTCAGAACTGGAAGTCATAGCAAAAGTCAAGCTTTTGCGACTTTCGGTTATAATCTGCCCTTAGATGATTAATTGTCGGATTAGGACTGATAAGACATGTTTATATAATCATTACCAAGTCATTAGAATGTTATAATATAATTTAGAACCTCTGGTTTATTAATTAGAATCATTTTTGTCATTTCTGTCCAGTTTGACTTTTTGTCAAACTACTTTGACCCGACAATTAACCAGTCAAACGAGATAATTAGGAGACACCCTTTCAGGGGTTAATCACCTATACTAATGTGGTTTCATAACCACTTTCAATTTGATCAGTGGTTAAGCCACATGTAATTAAAACGAAAGTCAAACTGATTAGGTACTAAGTTTGACTTTTAAGCAATTAAACTAATTAAACAACTTAAAGGAGTAATTAGAAGCTTACTACAGGTCCTAGCAATCTTTTCTACACTTCAAATCTTCTCCAAGTCCTTAGTAAGCTCCAGAGGTAGTCCTTTGAAGTTGTTTACAATTGGTGTGCCAAGAACAATAGTCTAGCTCTCCTTATATAGTGAAAGAATTGATCAAGGATTGCTTCCAGGTGTTATTTGAGGCTAGGAGATCAACCCAGGTGTCCAAGCTACTAGAATAAACCGACATATAGCTCCAAAATTCGATACAAACTAGATTAAGGCGGTGGAGAGCCAAAACCCGCACCTGGCAAGAACATTCTGCCCAGCGAAGGCCGTCGCGTAGCGCGACGGTGAAGGGCCTCGGGCTCGCGCTACGCGAGCACCCAGGTTACCAGCTCAACAAGTTTAAAAACTTGCAATTTCAGTCCCTGCACGTTTTTAATCCTTTTTAACTCCATTTTTGGCAATCAAGGCCCTTGTAATTACTTTCTTGGAGCCCAAGGAGGTATAAACAAACTTCGTTAGACTCGGGTTCGTTAAATTCCTTTGTAAATGCAAGTTTCATCAAGTTGACGCTTTTAGCCCAAAGTTTGGAAAACATGCTTAACGATCTTGGAATCACGTGAAATTTTTATCACACATTCTCGGGAGTATATTTGAATATTACGAAGCCTTGGTTTTGTTAAAAGGCCACTCAGAGGTCAGAATTGACATATTGACACTTTTAACCCATGTAATTTATAATCTTCCGATTATTTTCACAAGCGGCTTCGCATACCCAATCAATCACCCATTTAAGAATATTTCTTTCACGTGTGGTCATTCAGAGGTCCAAGTTTGGCATATTGACACCTTTAGTCCTTTCGTTTGCATATTTTCACTTGTTGTCAACTTTAGTCCCTTAAACTCAATCTTTCGCATAACTGGAGTTTAGGACACGTGTCTATGTATAATTGGACACGTTTTTACGTGGTGTTACATCCTCACCCCCTTAAAAGAAATCTCGACCCCGAGATTTACTGGAACAAGTGAGGGTACTTTTGTTTCATAGTGGACTCAACTTCCCACGTATATTCGGGACCTCTACGAGCGTCCCATTTAACTTTTACTATCGGTACATACTTTCTTCGGAGCTTCTTGACTTGCCGATCTTCAATTGCTATAGGCTTCTCAATGAATCTCAAGCTTTTATCAACTTGCACGTCTTTATGAGACATTGCTAAAGATTCATCAGCTAAACATTTCTTGAGATTACAAACGTGGAACACATCATGAATTCCACTTAGCTCCTCTGGCAGTCTTAGCCTATATGCTACACTGCCAACACATTCGAGGATCTCGAATGGTCCGATATATCTGGGGCTCAACTTCCCCTTTTTACCAAAACGCATTACACCTTTCCAAGGTGACACTTTCAACAACACTTTATCGCCTACTTCAAACTTTAGAGGCTTTCGTCTTAAATTAGCATAGCTTTTCTGCCTATCCCTGGCCGCTTTTAGGCGATCTCGAATTTGAATAATCTTTTCTGTTGTCTCAAGGACTATATCAGGTCCTGATATCTGAGCTTCTCCCACTTCGGCCCAACAGACAGGTGTTCTACATCTTCTACCATACAGTGCCTCAAAAGGCGCAGCCTGAATGCTGGTATGATAACTATTGTTATAGGAGAACTCAATCAAAGGCAGGTGGTCGTCCCAACTACCACCCAAATCCATAACACATGCACGAAGCATGTCTTCTAAGGTCTGAATAGTACGCTCACTTTGACCATCGGTCTGAGGATGGTAAGCAGTACTAAAATTCAGACGTGAGCCCAATGATTGTTGAAAACTTCTCCAAAAGTGAGAGGTGTATCTAGTATCTCTATCAGAGATAATTGCCACCGGTACTCCATGAAGAGCTACAATCTTATCGACATATAACTGGGCTAACTTATCGGAGCTATAAGTCTCCTTAATGGGCAGGAAATGAGCTGACTTTGTCAGTCTATCAACAATAACCCATATAGTGTCATTTCCGTGCTTTGTTTTGGGTAACTTGGTTATAAAGTCCATAGTTACCATTTCCCATTTCCAAGTGGGAAGTTCCGGCTGTTGTAGAAGTCCTGATGGCTTCTGATGTTCGGCTTTAATCTGAGCACATGTCAGACACTTAGCTACATGGGTGGCAATAGATTTCTTTAAACCTATCCACCAATAATTGGCCTTTAAATCTTGATACATCTTATCACCTCCCGGGTGAACCGAATACTTAGAATTGTGGGCTTCCTGAAGGATTACATCCCGTAGTCCTCCTTGAATAGGAACCCAAATTCTGCCATTCATCCTAAGAATTCCGTCTTTTCCAGGTGTCAACTGTTCAGCAGTTACACCTAACTTTTCATTTAAAAGATTATCTTCCAACATGGCATCTTTTTGTGCAGCCAACAGTCTTTCGTTCAAATTATTCTTCAACTCAATGCTCTTTGCATTGATCCTAATTGGCTTAACTCTTTCCTTCCGGCTTAAAGCATCTGCGACCACATTCGCCTTACCGGGATGGTAGCGAATTTCGCAATCATAATCATTTAACGTTTCCATCCAACGACGTTGTCTCATATTGAGTTCTTTTTGATTGAACAAATGTTGGAGACTTTTGTGATCTGAATAGATCACACATTTAGTTCCATACAAGTAATGTCTCCACAGCTTTAGTGCAAATACTACAGCACCCAATTCCAAATCATGAGTGGTGTAGTTCTTTTCATGAACCTTTAGCTGTCGCGATGCATAGGCAATCACATTGCCCCGTTGCATAAGTACACACCCCATGCCGGTGTGTGAAGCATCGCAGTAAACAACAAAGTCTTCAATTCCTTCCGGTAGTGACAAAACCGGAGCGTTGCTCAATCTTTGCTTTAAAGTCTCGAAGGATTCCTGCTGCTTGGGACCCCATATAAATTTCTCCTTCTTACGGGTCAAGGAAGTCAATGGTGCAGCTATTCTTGAGAAGTTCTCAATGAATCTTCTATAATATCCTGCTAAACCCAGAAAGCTGCGAATTTCTGTAGGTGTCTTAGGTGCTTCCCAATTCATTACAGCCTCTACTTTGGCAGGATCCACTTGAATACCGTGTTCACTGACCACATGTCCAAGAAACTGGACCTTGCGAAGCCAAAATTCACACTTAGAGAATTTGGCATATAATTTCTCCTGTCGAAGCAGTTCTAAAATACATCGAAGGTGCTTTTCGTGCTCCTCTTGGCTACGCGAGTAGATAAGTATGTCATCTATAAAGACAATGACAAACTTATCTAGATATGGTTTGCAGACTCTATTCATGAGATCCATGAATGCTGCAGGTGCATTAGTGAGCCCAAAAGGCATCACTAAGAACTCGAAGTGTCCATACCTCGTTCTGAATGCTGTCTTCGGAACATCCTCGGTTCGAACCTTAAGCTGATGATATCCAGATCTCAAATCTATCTTTGAGAAGTAACTCGCTCCTTGGAGTTGATCGAACAAGTCATCGATCCTGGGTAAAGGATAACGATTCTTGATCGTTACTTTATTCAATTCACGGTAATCAATACATAAACGCATTGATCCGTCTTTCTTTTTCACAAACAGAATAGGAGCTCCCCAAGGTGAAGAACTAGGTTGGATGAAACCTTTATCTAACAAATCATCTAACTGAGTTCTGAGCTCCTTCATTTCAGTAGGCGCTAGGCGGTACGGAGCTCGTGCTATAGGCGCAGATCCTGGAAGAATATCTATTCTGAACTCTACCTACCTCTTAGGAGGTAATCCAGGTAATTCGTCAGGAAAGACATCTGGATACTCTGAAATGATTGGAATATCTTCGATCTTCGGCTTTGGATTATCCACAGTCACTTGTGCCACATAAATGATACATCCACTTTTCAAGCACTGAGATACTTTAAGAATGGACATATTGTCGGGCAATCCATATTGTGTATCTCCTTGGATAGTGACTACTTCATTAGAAGGGGTTTTGATGGTAACTAGCTTCTTATCACAGGCAATTTGGGCTTGGTTATGCGACAACCAATCCATGCCTAAAACTATATCAAAACCGGCCAACTTCATTGGCAGAAGGGACAACGGAATAGAATGATTCTTAATAGCTATGGAACATCCATCCAGAAGAGTCGAAACTGATTCTAAGGTACCATCGGCAAGCTCTACCTCATATTTTATGTCTAGAGTCTTAATAGGTAAATTCAACAACTTACAGAACTTATGGTCTACAAAGGACCTATCAGCACCGGAATCAAATAAGACTCTAGCATAATTATTATTGATGAGGAAGGTACCTGTTATGACTTTATCATCATTCACCGCTTCCCTAGCCTGCATCTGGAACACTCTGGCATTGTTCTTTTTAGCCTCTTCAGACTTCTTCGCGTTCTTGGGGCAATTGGTCTTAATATGCCCCTTTTCATTGCAACCATAACAGGTTGCATCCTTGATGCTTCGGCACTCAACAGACTTGTGCCCTTTCTTCTTGCAAATCCCACATGGTTTGGCCTGTGGGTCCCGATTGCATTTGCCAAAGTGTCTTTTATTGCAAGTCTTGCATCTGGGCTTGTCATCAGACTGCCCTTTCTTGGAACTAAAGTTCCCCTTTCCTTTCTTATTCGAGTGAGAGGACTGATCATCCTCTCTCTTCCTCTTCCCCTCTTCAGAATTTTTCTTCGCCCTACTCCTCACCATATCCAAAGTGAGGGATAATGACAGATCCACAACAGATCTATAGGTGGTTGGCTTAGAAGCCTTCACATTTCCTTTAATTTCAGGAGCCAAACCACCAATAAAGCGCGCAATGCGCTTGGGCTCAGGTGTGACTAAATACGGTACCAGTCTAGACATGGAGTTGAAACTAGTCACATAGGATCTACAATCTAGATCCTTCATCACAAGGGTGAGAAAATCAGTCTCCACACGCTCTACTTCGTGTTGAGGACAATAAGTGTCCTTAACTAAATCGACAAACTTCTCCCAAGAAAGGTTATACAAATGGACTTTCCCGGTGGACTGCACGAGTGCTTTCCACCACGTAAGGGCATCACCCTTAAAAGATTGGGAGGCGAACATAACTACATCTTCCTTAGCGCAGCCGCTAATGTCTATCACCGTCTCCATCTCATCAATCCATTTCATGCAATCTATCGCCCCTTTTTCTCCCGTAAAATCCCTCGGTTTACAGGAAACAAAATATTTGTAGGTACAACCCTTAGCGTACCTAGGGGTCGGCTCAAGATCTATCTGTCTTTTGGGTATACTACCCTGGTTAGACGAATGCACTGACTCACTCTTCTTATGAGTGTGAGATTTAGAATGAGCTTTCGAGTGAGTTTGTGACCGAACGATACTCGGCTCCTTAAATTTAGCATCAACCGCTTGAGAGACTGCAGCGGTGATCATAGCTTGTAATTCTGCACCAGTAATGTTAATTCTGGTATTGCCCTGTGCTGGATGACTGTTTACTTCGTCGGAGCCAGCCATTTCAGGATGCTATAATATAAACAATAATAGTAATTTAAATTACATATAAGTTCATCACATTGATGATTCATTGGTCATGGTATTATTAAACCATTTAGACCATTTTATAATATAACTGAATGTTTACATAATGCGTTTCTACATATTACTGGACAGGGAAAAGATAGAAATTTTCACAACTGTCCATGTTATAGAAGGCATTTTATTTATCTTTAAACTCGTTTCAAAGGACATTTAAATTGGCTTAAAGCTTGTCACAGAAACGAGTTGAGATTCAGATTAATGATCTCAAATATCAGTGATCTTTTAAGGTCTGAATCAAGTTCATTGCCTTTTTGACAAGAAGTTTATGAATCATACATTCATTGTCATTTTACACCTTTGCTTAAAGCATGCATCTCAAATGGATGTCTTGGTGTATTCATCATACTGATATTTTCTAGCCAGGATTCATATTGATCATTTTGGCTTTATATGACTTGGAAGGGTCCAAGTACCTTTTTGGAAGTTTGTGTGGTTTCTCGTACCGCACAGCTAGGAGTGTTAACATGTTTTCAGATGTTAACAGAGATTTATTTTCTTAAAAAGGTTGTACCATCATAGCCAATTAATACTTTGGCTAGGTTATACCTCTAAGAATTTCTTTGGCAGATTAATTATAAATTGAAAGGAAAATAACATGGTGTAATAAAATACACAATTAAAACCAAAGCTAAACTTCATTACGAAAAGAAACGAATACAATTGCCCTAAACGGGACTTAAGAAAGACAAACTACCCACGCAGGGGTAAACAGGAATGAAAATAAGTCCACGCAGGGACTTGATACAGAAATCAAACAAATGTCCACGCAGGGACATTATTACAATAAACAAGAAACAAAAACAACCCTCTATTTCTTCTTCCCCTTGATAAGGTTGGCAAGACCCTTCATGAAGCTATTGTGCCTCTCCTTGTTCTTCTTGGTCTTCTGCTCAACCCTGTCCAACCTCTCTAAGATTTCCTGGTTTTGTTGCTGCTGCTGTAGTTGCTGGGAAGGAGGTGGCTGATACGGAGGATACTGATAACCCTGAATAGGGTAGTCAGTTGGAGGCACAGGGGGGTAAGAAGAAGGATAAAGGTGGTGATACTGCGCAGCCGTAAGATATGGGTCATGGGTTCCGTAGCCCAATGGATATCCCGACGGGTCTCCATAAGGATTATACCCGGAAGAACCTGGGTATACCGGAATTGGGTTATCAAATCCCACAGGCGGCATAGGTGGTGCATAAGAAGCTTGCGGAGGATCAGCCTCCGGTGCTGCATTCGAGGGCCCACCCATTTGAGGGTCCTCGGGAATAGGGGGATAGGAACTCGACCCTCGAGGAGAACTAAAACGGGGTCCTCCTCTAACGGACATGCGAGCGTTCCTCCTTCGCCTAGGAGGCTCGGGAGGTGGTTGTGGTGGCTGCTGCGGTGGCTCCTCTACCGGAAGTGGTGGTGGTGAGACAGCTTGAAGTTGAGGATCATCTAAAGGTGGTTGAGCCGGAGAGCTATGATAAGATGGGGTAAAGAACCAGTCATAGGTAGCCATCCTCTCTTGGAAGGAGTCGGGTCCACGATAAGGAGATCCCTGAAATGGTGACCCACTAGATATGCTGATAGGGTGGCCCGGGGTTCCTGTTTGCATTTCCGGGTCGGGGTCGTCATCCATTTCCATTTCTTGAGAGAAATGGTCCTCAGGGCCCAGCGGGTTGTAGCCAAGGAAGTCATTCACATAGTCAGCTGGGTTGAATTGTCTTGGAGAGTAGGGGGATTCGGAATGATGAAATGAATGAGATTGCAAAGAGTTATGTGAGTGGTGAGATTGGCCCGAATGGTGAGAGTGTTCGGGCTCATTTGGAGCAAATGGTCCGAAAGACGGATGAAAAGATGGTGAAGAGCTAAGCGAGACCGAGTGTCTTGCCGGCTCGAAAGGTTGACCCCACATATCGCGGGAGTCGGAAGTGGAAAAAGACGCCGATGGAGTGCGTCTGTGAGATGGTCCTGCAGATGACGGTCCTCCACGCATGGGACCCTTGCCACGTCCTCTTAGTCTTGGAGGCATGATGGTTAACTTCCTGTTGAACAAGAGAACAAAATAAAACAAAACATAAAAGTAATAAAAGAAAGATAAAGATGCATCCTAGGTCATTTGCCTAGACTCGAGAGTCTAAGGAATGTGCTTATTGTGTCATTGAGATTAAACACAAAAGGTTAGTGTTTAATTCGCTCAATGTTGGCTCTGATACCAACCTGTCACACCCCAATATTTCCACATATTACCGGTGGGCCCGGTGGGGAGTATCGTGACGTAGTTGATATCATCATTGTCAACACACACAATAATATAGCACAGCGGAAGGCTGGGTAAATAAACTATTACAAACCATACTGTCTGTCGATGTTTGAATACAAGAAAATACAGACTGGAATGTAATAAGATCCACAGGCGGATCATAAAGTACAAAGAAACAAAAACTACAGACTCAGGGTATCTATGGGATTTGCAAGATCCTCTACAACACCCTATAGCTCCAGCCTATTTCGATAAGTACCTGTCAAATCAATCTTTAAGAAAATACGTCAGTATACACTGGTAAATACAATTTAACTGACTCGTTTTGAAAACATTTAAGAAAATTGGTTTAGATGCACAAGGCACAATTCTTTTATAACTTGGGACAATCTTATTAAAATCTTGTATACAGTTTTACATGCTTGTCATACATATGGGGCCGGTTTGTAAGCCGGACATGATTAACTGACTCACCACTTATAGAACCCACAAAGGAGTTATCCCCAACTTGTGGGTAAATTAATATTTAGCATTTGCATCTGTCGGGTGCATGCCTGCACCCCGTGCATAGTCGTGGCCATTAATAACTTGAATGAGCCAAGGATATCCAGGACACGGTCGTTAACCCCCAAATGTTTATGTTATCAAACAATACAGATTAAAACGGGTTATGCGGATTTATTAAATCACAATCCGACATAATAATCCCATACCCGACCAAGCGGTATTAATATACCGTATCCCAAGTCCGTATAGGGAAAATAAGTTAAAAGTATTTACCTGATGTAGCAGTAAATTCCTAAGATTCTTGAAAGATACTTTTTACCGGAAGCTATAAATCTGTATAGAAGGTTTAATTATCTATTAGGATGCTAATGGGTCTTTACTTAAGTCGGAGACTTAGACCAACTAGCTAGAAAGAAACCTTACGAACCTAACCGGTAGATTAAACGGAGACCGGGATAGAATGTGATTTAGACCCGACAAGCTTGGATACTTGTATAATATGGGTAAACTAAATACATTCTGGAAAATGAGGTTTTAATAACTAGGTTAAGCCCGTTTCGGCTATGTTACGTAAACTAGTCACGTAGACCGATCCGAACGCGTAAATGCGTAACGGGTAACCGGACAAACTATAAACAGGTCTTAATCATTATTATGCTCATAATATGTCAATATATCAGTAGTATATCAACATTTATGCCCAAAAAGCAATTTAAATCAAAATAAGTACCAAAAGGGCATTTTGGTAATTTTGATGCTTATAAAAGAATTTATTTATAAAACTGAGTTCCAGGTCTGATTAGATTAGTAAAGACATGTATTTTATTAAGTTACATCAGTAGGATACTTAATATATGGAAAATATACCTTTTATAACCAATTATGCACCGTAGGGACATTTTGGTAATTTTACATAGGCTTTTAGGGGTTAAAAATAAGTTTCTGAGTTTAAAACATTAGCTTACTGTAATATTATGTAAATTAGTTTAAAACATCAGTAGGTTATGAGTTTTATATGATAAATATAGTTTTGACCCATACTAGGTGCTAAAAACGCTAAATATGCGATTTAAAGGGCTAATATGGTAAAGATAGGTAACCTGATATTTTGGTCAGTTTATAGGGTTCAAAATAATACATTTATCATTTAGGATCAGTAGCAAAAAGTTTGGTTTCAAAAAGTTATGTAAAACTCATTTTATGCATGAAAAGGGTAAAATTGGTAATTACCGAAACTAGACTATAATCCTATGTTAAGTTCAGCTTAAAAATAAATAAAAATCTTTAAAAATCCCAAAATATTATTTAACATCAGTAGGTAAAAAGTTTGGTAATAAAAATCGGGTTTAGATGGGCCTTATGCTAATTACGCTTTCTAATTACTAAGAAGTCCCTTAATTACGCTATTGAGCATAACTCCCATTCTAGACCCCAAACTGATGTCAAATTTTCGGGACATGCCTAAATATCAGTAGCAAAGGCTTTAGTTCATTCACATTGCTAAAAATCTCGATTTTATGCAAAAAGGGCGTTTTAGGCATTAATGAGCATAATTACGATCAAGAGCATAAATGACAAACGATTAGGCACCATGCAATATAACTTCAGAGAGTTATACTACAATGTAGTATGGTCCTAATGGAAGCTTAAAACATGGAAGAAATAAGCTTGAATGGGTCAGAACTGGAAGTCATAGCAAAAGTCAAGCTTTTGCGACTTTCGGTTATAATCTGCCCTTAGATGATTAATTGTCGGATTAGGACTGATAAGACATGTTTATATAATCATTACCAAGTCATTAGAATGTTATAATATAATTTAGAACCTCTGGTTTATTAATTAGAATCATTTTTGTCATTTCTGTCCAGTTTGACTTTTTGTCAAACTACTTTGACCCGACAATTAACCAGTCAAACGAGATAATTAGGAGACACCCTTTCAGGGGTTAATCACCTATACTAATGTGGTTTCATAACCACTTTCAATTTGATCAGTGGTTAAGCCACATGTAATTAAAACGAAAGTCAAACTGATTAGGTACTAAGTTTGACTTTTAAGCAATTAAACTAATTAAACAACTTAAAGGAGTAATTAGAAGCTTACTACAGGTCCTAGCAATCTTTTCTACACTTCAAATCTTCTCCAAGTCCTTAGTAAGCTCCAGAGGTAGTCCTTTGAAGTTGTTTACAATTGGTGTGCCAAGAACAATAGTCTAGCTCTCCTTATATAGTGAAAGAATTGATCAAGGATTGCTTCCAGGTGTTATTTGAGGCTAGGAGATCAACCCAGGTGTCCAAGCTACTAGAATAAACCGACATATAGCTCCAAAATTCGATACAAACTAGATTAAGGCGGTGGAGAGCCAAAACCCGCACCTGGCAAGAACATTCTGCCCAGCGAAGGCCGTCGCGTAGCGCGACGGTGAAGGGCCTCGGGCTCGCGCTACGCGAGCACCCAGGTTACCAGCTCAACAAGTTTAAAAACTTGCAATTTCAGTCCCTGCACGTTTTTAATCCTTTTTAACTCCATTTTTGGCAATCAAGGCCCTTGTAATTACTTTCTTGGAGCCCAAGGAGGTATAAACAAACTTCGTTAGACTCGGGTTCGTTAAATTCCTTTGTAAATGCAAGTTTCATCAAGTTGACGCTTTTAGCCCAAAGTTTGGAAAACATGCTTAACGATCTTGGAATCACGTGAAATTTTTATCACACATTCTCGGGAGTATATTTGAATATTACGAAGCCTTGGTTTTGTTAAAAGGCCACTCAGAGGTCAGAATTGACATATTGACACTTTTAACCCATGTAATTTATAATCTTCCGATTATTTTCACAAGCGGCTTCGCATACCCAATCAATCACCCATTTAAGAATATTTCTTTCACGTGTGGTCATTCAGAGGTCCAAGTTTGGCATATTGACACCTTTAGTCCTTTCGTTTGCATATTTTCACTTGTTGTCAACTTTAGTCCCTTAAACTCAATCTTTCGCATAACTGGAGTTTAGGACACGTGTCTATGTATAATTGGACACGTTTTACGTGGTGTTACAATCACTGGTTTCTTACTTAATTAAAACCCGTTTACGCTCAAGTGTTTATTTTGACCCATTAAGGGAATTTAAGCACTTTAAAGCTTAAAATCGCTTTCCTTCATTTCTAGCATCATATTCCTACATTTCTTATCAAGTAATCTTCCACCACAACTATATGTGTGGTGGATTTAATGTGGATATCTATATGTTCCAAGTTTTACCCCTCGGATTATCGTTTTATGTCAAAAACTCATATAAAGTCATTCGACCCAAGAATCTACATCTTTCACTTTCTATACTTGTTCCGAGTATTTATTTAATCTATTGACTTGTTTCTAAACAACCTTTTAAAGTCGTTTACCCGATATACCTATCAAGGGAATTTTTGTCAACTTCGTTCCATCCTTTACAACAAAGGACATTATTGAACCTTTAACCAATCCACTCACTTAACTTAAATTCTAAACACACATACCTGACTCGGATCAATATATTGACCCGTTTCGATACCTTGCCTTAGTAGCCGCTAAGCAATAGCAATGAACATATCCATCTGATATTTATTCCTATAATCATATAGCTCAACAAACCATTAGTCGATACTGTCAAACGGTGATAATTTCACCTTTTGACCTGTTTGGTCTAAAGAACATGAAACTCTATGAGATGATATTTATTACCATCTTATCCATATGACTAACTCCGGTTTACACCTATAGTCTTTTTACTTGTAAATCGTCAACTGATTTCCTTGACCCATTATAACCCACGTTATGACGTATCTTTCCCCAAACTAACGGTTATTGTCAACAAGTGACTAAAGTACCATTTAACCCTTATTATTTGCATTGGTTTACCATACAAGGTAATTATTAAAAAAAACTCGTTATCTTTTAGTCATTTCATGACTATTTAACCATATTAGCTCATTTTTATCCATTCAACATGTTTATGACCATTGTCTTTTGTTCCAGACCGCACTTGTCGTGTCGGAACATCATAATTTAAATAAGACTTATCATTCATAACCTATAAAATCATTAGGTATTAAATAATTAGAGTGTAAGCTTTACTTACCTTGCATCCGAAACACGCTTTTCTTTCCGTACTCGCTCCGTTTGACCCGCTTCATCCACAAGCTTCCACCTAGCTTGTTAGGCGTCAAACTATCATCATATTTCATAAGATGGTTAATTTAGTCATTGTCAATCATAACTTTTCCATCATACGTATTTTTCTATTAAAATTATCATCCGATCTTATTAAAGGTCGGTTTGACTACTAAAAGTCAAATGCCCATTAGCATTTAAAATGCACATTCAAGTTCGACAACTAGTTTAACCATTCCAATAATTACCCGGTAGGCGTTATTTTTAGGCCCCCGTTTTAACTAAAGTTCTAACTAAGTCCAATGTGTTTTCAACACTTCAACTAGCTCAAGCGATTATCAAAACTAGTTTATTCATTCGTTTCGCAAGAACTAAGGGTCTCTCATATACGAGCGAAAACCCGTTTCATCCTATCACTAGCATTCATCCGAACATTTAATAAAATCAAGTTCTATCTATCAATTAGTAGATAATATGATCTCATTCACTTAGTTACATGAACATAGCTACCGAATTTCATCATAACATTCAAAATCCATTTAAATCATGTATGAACAAGTACCCAAATCGCGTAATTTGTTTGAGTGCCTTGTTTCTATTATCAAATTTGATGATTTTAAACATAAACTTATCATCATCTTCACTATTATATCAAAACCCACTTCCGAGTTTACTTGTTAATCATATACAAGTAATATTACTTCAAGTTCTTCATAATTTCATCATAACTAACGAAATTAAACATGCATATACATTCAATTTCGACTTTGGATCATAACCCAACCATCTATTTGCAAGTAACTTACTTGTCTCGAAATTCAACTTTAACCAATCTAGGTTTTGTGACATACCTTATGATCCCCACGACTTGGTGATCACGAATTTGCGTTTATGCATTGATTCGGCTCTTGATTTGGGCTTCAATTTGATCAATTTGTTGAACTAGGGTTTAGAGCCCCTTGTTCTTGCTCTGGGCGTACGCACACACACACACACACACACACACACAAAGTGTGATTTTTAGTTTTTATAATTCAAGTCTCCTTTTTGGCAACTTAGGTCCCTCTAGTTTGGTTAGTTATTAAGTAGACCATAACCCACATATTTCTAGTAACATTCCCCTTATTAACTAGGTTAAACATTCCTAGTTAACTTAATGGGTTCGGGAAGTCATAACCCATTTTATTTTATGTCCCGTTAACTCGGGCCTTCTATATACTTTTGTTTTCTCAAAGTATTTATCCTCTTTTAATTAACATCGAGTTTTATTTGTATAAATCCTAATATTTACCGGTTTAATTTTTACCACTAACGGTATTTTACCCATCGTCACTATTAACATGGTTTGATTACCAAACCCATTTTTGGGGTGTTACAAGTCTACCCCCCTTAAAGAGGTTTCGTCCTCGAAACCTTTTCTTACATAATTTATCGAGCTTAACTCCTTGCATTTGCTCTCGATAATCAGTTGAGCATTGCTCTTATTTTAACCAATTGTTAGTATTTACCAGAAAAGTATGGTAACATCTTTTTGGTTATTAATCATCTACGTCTCTTATACGGCATAATGCAACTTGAAATAACGTAATCTCGTTATTTTCAGTAGTTTAATTAACTTAGCAATATTCATTGCTCGGCTCTAATGTGATTATACTTCACATTACACTTCTTGACCGTGATCACGTCACACCATGCCAAATTTTATATCAACTTTTTATTTTCAAAATTATCACTTTTTCGAATATATCATCTTGCAACTATCAGTGTCAAGACTTATATCGTTCATGCTTACTATTTATACGTCTATCAGAATTCATATTTGTAAAAACGTCATTTCTTATCAAAACTGAAGTTTTAGTTTAACATCTTCTTTTTAACTTTTGTTAATTATCCATACTGGGATAATGATAGTCCAAAATTTATTCTTTTACAGTCTTTGTTTTATGCGAGGATTCTCAATTGATTCCATCGCTTTGTCTAATTAACCCGTAGGTTTTATCACTTAGACTTATCGGCTATTTTATAAGACTTTTCACCTCTTTAAGGCGAGGTCCTTATAATCTATTTCTTTCAAGTCATGATTCGTGGGTCGTTTTAGTCTCGTAGATGTAGGATCGATTTCGCGACCTAAACGAGTCGTTCGGAAGAGCTCAAATCCGTTTCAGCGGCGGAAACAAAGAAACGGACATGTACACAGCTAGAATCACACTTTAAACCTCTTTTAGATTGATTTTACAATGTTTACGTTTACAAGGAAAACCGGCAATACCTCGGTATCAGATCTGAACTAAGTTACAAATGAAATGAACATCAAGCCTATTTATACTACTCTAGGACCGCTCGTAATGACCCAAGCCACAAAAGCGATCCATGTGTATGACAATATAAGCGAGCCGTCATGTTGCCGTAAAAGCGATCCAAACCTCTTCCATAAAAGCGAACTCCTCATATTATCTTTTGTCTTCACATGAACTCTTTCATTGGACCTTTTAAATGCATGCACCTCATTGATTGGACCTTAATAAGATATGCTCTCATTGGACCTCCTAGTGGTCCAATCAAAACTAACACATGTATTTGTCTTTTGTGTAAGATAATGTAAACGGCCATTTCTTGTATCATGACATCACTTGTGATGTCACCTTGGTGATGTCACTCGTGATGTCATACCTGATCGGACCCGCAACGAGATCGAGACTCGATATTAAGACGTAGTCGACAGATGACTGCACCAACAGACTCCCCCTCAGATGTTGACGAGTCTTAAGTGTCGAGTCTTCAACGACTTCAGTCTTTAACAGTGTAAGCATCCTCAAATCTTTCTCTTCTCTTTTCATCATCATCAACAGACTCTTATCGCACAATCTCTATTCAGATGTCTTCAGACTCCCCCTTTCGATATGCTGGGATCGCAGTCTGGCTTGTTGAAATCACAAAGACTTCAGGTATCGGAACCTGGTCTTCAAAACCTGCACATCCTCTACCCAAATATAAATTTTCTGATGATAACATGTAAAGATCTAATGAATCATTCGCAGATAGTATATAATCACAGAATGATTTTACAATTTGAAGAACCACTTTGAGATATATATCATTTTTGTTTTCAAAAATCAACACACTCTCCCAAACCATCTGTTCGTCATGTTTAGCACCCGGAATTTTGAAAATCAACTTTTCAATACCTGTTGTCGAAAATCTTTTTGAATTTTTCAAAAATTTATGCTAAAACACACTGAAAATCTTTTTGGATTTTTGACATAAGAGAAATAAAATGCAGCAAAGAAATATTTACAAACATTATTTTTGAGAGTTTGTGTAAGAGGATCATATCAGCTTATGAGACAAATCACCAACACCGTTAAGCTTCATTTCATTTTAAGTTCTAAACAATTTACCCAGATTGTCAGTATACTGGTCCATTTAAATTTTCACACAAAGTTCAACTGATCCGAGATACGATATTAATGTTTTAAGCACTTAAACTTATCTGTGTGTCCCACTACTTGAATATACTCCCGTATCCAGATCCCAATATTCAGTCTTACAGGTGAGTATACCACAGCTGATATCTGTAAGGGGTTAGGTGCGAAACCGTGAGAGCTCAGGTCAGAACTTCCGTTCAACAGAGAGATGACGGCTCGACTTTTTGTGGGTCCCCTTTAGAGGATCTTTTTTACAACAGCAATGACTATCAATTTTATTGTTTCATCGATTTGCTGAGGGCGGCGCTTTTTCAAGCATTTGCAGAAAGTATTATCCGGGGACTAGGTCAGTACTTCCATACAGCAGAAGTCCCGGGATAATACCCCAGATATCACTGAGCATAAAGACCTAGTATCTCAGAATAAGGGACCTTTCAAACAAGATTTCAGGGGTTACCTATATATCCAAGTTTGTGTTAATCCACAGAACAAGCAAGTTTGAAATTTAGGTTTATATCTCGTCACAGTTTATTACATGTGCAAAAATCTACTGACACATCCACAGTAAGATTGTTTAACACTTTTAAACTTTCCAAATCTTTAGCATGTTGTGATAGTCCGCTGATGTACTATCATTTCCTCTTTTTCACAACAAACTCATTTTTGGATTTTATCATGTTTTTATCTTTTTCAAATTTTCTAATGTTTTTGGATTTTCTGAAATTTTCTACTCCCCCTAAAATGCAAACACATTAACGAAAATTGAAAACAAACTGTACAGAAACATGACAACCGATATCAAATCGCATCAATTCGCCATTCACTTAGCATAAACAATCAGAACTCCCCCTATCAACAAACTATTTTCTCATTTAGATTTCAAAACACTTAAGTTTGTTTTAATCAAAATGATTTTTCCGGAAAATAAGTTTGGTTGATTTTACCACTTGTAAGTGTATCAATACTAAGTTCGGGGATGTGGTTCATCATCTTGTCTCTCAATCACTTGTAGGAAAATGCAAGTACAAATTAATGTCCTTGATTTACCATATGCACAAGTTATTGCACAATCAATTCTTCTAACCACTTCTAAACAAACACAAACAAACCTTTTTTACCGTTTGTATGATTGACATTACCGTAGTAAATTCCTCAGGAAAAATGCCGATACCAGCTCCTCGCTTACCTACCTGGAAGCTCCGGCATAGTCCTTTAACCTGTAAAATTTTGACAATTTCAAACACTTCCAAATCATCCTAATTAACATGAAATATGCCGATTCCTGATCCACGATTACCAACTTGGGATCTCCGGCAAGTCCGGTGTTTTACTCAAACATAATGTCCACCCAAGCTTCACCAGCCTTGGGTGACTTTGGAACACATCTGTCCCACCAACATTTTGATTTATAAAATTCTTTAGCACCCTTTACCTTCTTATCAACCATCTTTCCAAAAATGTGTTTGACTTTCCCGTTGAAAGCCTTTTCAACATCAAATTCTCCTTTATCAGCGAAGAATTGATTTGAAATTTCAACCTTTCCAACTTTCTTCATCAAATTTTCTTTTGACAATTTCGGAAAATTCTCATCATTCACCACAGGAACGGAATTCACAATCCTTTTATCAACCAATGACTCCTCTGATTTTATGGAATCAGATTCATTGTCAGAATTACCTTCAGATTTAACAACCCATTTTTGCTTGTTCATATCACCTTTTCTTTTGTAAAAACGTTTTGAACTTTCTCCTTCCTCAGAAGTAGAATTTTCAAACTTTTTAACAAATTTTACAGATTGATCTTTCTTATCAACACAAGTCTTTCTCAAAACAGAGTTAGAAGAAACTCCCTGTTTTTGGTAGTTGGTCTTGGGGCAATTCCAAGCTATGTGTCCAACTTCTTGACATTTGAAACAGGTTCTTCTATCAACTCTCGAAGCAAACTTCCTCACATTCTTCTTTACTTCAGCAAGAAACTCTTGATTCGATTGTTTCCAGAACGGTTTCTTCTGTTCATCCTCTGAACTTCCTCCTGAAACAAATTTTGTTTTTGGTTTATAAGTTTTCTGATTTTTATAATTTTCTGAAGAATTGAAACCAAGACCTTTCTTTTTGAGATTACCATTATGGTTTGGTTTCTTTCGATAACCTGAACCATAATCATAACCCTTTTTCTTGTTCAATCTTTGTTGAACTCTTGAAGTGTACTTTTTAGGTTTTTCAGTAAGATTTACATCTTTTATTTCAGAAATATTAATTTCTGTTAATTTGAAAACCTGTTTGATCATTTCAGTTTTGACACTTCTTATTGGGTCAATTTATTAAAGTGGGTGGCACATACAAACAACATTACATGGACCGATTTTTTTATGTCAGATGTTTTTGAGTCACAATATATGATGGTGTTTGTTTTTTTTTTTTATTATTACCAAGTTCCAATTTTCAAAGTGACATTATCAGATTCACATTTAATTAGCGGCAACTTTTCTTTCAATCTGATTGGACCGTGAAGATTAATGGGGCGGCAATTTTTAATTGTTTTTCATGTGATAAGGCCTTGAATCTTTTATTACAGCCGACAACTTCAATAACTATCACATGTAATACTGAACAATATTCCTCATGCAATTTTTATTTGATTTAACACTTTATGAGCGAACCGACACAATAAGTGAACCAAAAATTACCGTTTGAGCGAACCTATATGATGTTCGAAAAAGCGGACTACAACTGTCTCAGAAAGCGGACCTAAAATGTCGTAAAGAGCGAACCTCGATTTTTATGGTGATGCCATATGAGCGATCCTAAAATGTCACAAAGAGCGAACCTAATGCTATTTTTTGAGCGGACCTTGTGTTAAAAAACGAATCTAAAGTGACGTCAGCAAAATACAAACCGAAAGCAAGCAAAAACTCAATTTGAATCAATTTTAGGCCGATTTAAGTTCTGAAATCTTCCAGGTTTTGTTAATTCATGATTACGCACACACTGTGTGAATTTTAGGCGATTTTGACCGTAAAAAGTTCTGTTTTTTCGAAAAAGAAAGGTGTAGAAGCAGAAAAAATGATGAAAACGAGCTGTATATGCGAGATCTCCTCCTCCTTGGCTCTGATACCAATTGTAGGATCGATTTCACGACCTAAACGAGTCGTTCGGAAGAGCTCAAATCCGTTTCAGCGGCGGAAACAAAGAAACGGACATGTACACAGCTAGAATCACACTTTAAACCTCTTGTAGATTGATTTTACAACGTTTACGTTTACAAGGAAAACCGGCAATACCTCAGTATCAGATCTGAACTAAGTTACAAATGAAATGAACATCAAGCCTATTTATACTACTCTAGGACCGCTCGTAATAACCCAAGCCACAAAAGCGATCCATGTGTATGACAATATAAGCGAGCCGTCATGTTGCCGTAAAAGCGATCCAAACCTCTTCCATAAAAGCGAACTCCTCATATTATCTTTTGTCTTCACATGAACTCTTTCATTGGACCTTTTAAATGCATGCACCTCATTGATTGGACCTTAATAAGATATGCTCTCATTGGACCTCCTAGTGGTCCAATCAAAACTAACACATGTATTTGTCTTTTGTGTAAGATAATGTAAACGGCCATTTCTTGTATCATGACATCACTTGTGATGTCACCTTGGTGATGTCACTCGTGATGTCATACCCGATCGGACCCACAACGAGATCGAGACTCGATATTAAGACGTAGTCGACAGATGACTGCACCAACAGTAGACCTTTCCATTGTTTATAACCCCAAAGGTTAGGTTGACCCCGTAGTTCATTCTTTACTGATGTCGTTCTTAAAATACATGTTTGGTGTCAAGGCACCCTATTTTTGTTTGAAGAATCATTTATTTTCGCCTTGGTACTTTCTTTGACCTTGACCGTAGTCTAAGGTTACATTCGTTTCCTTTCAGACAAATTTTCCGACTTTATGACTTCTCACGTCATTTAAGCGTCGGTTTATCTTATGCTCACCATTATCCAGTTTACATACATTCGTATTTGATTATGTCCTATTATTAGGCTCATTATTCTTTTGCTTTTAACGCTACCATTATCCCGCTTGCGTTTACTCATGCCGTCCGGCATGATATTATATTCGACACGTTCAACTTTAAAATAGTTGAACATAATTTATTCAGTATTTCTATTTACATTATCTTGTCGTCTTTTAGTTATTACTCAAAACCCGAGTCTTTTAACTTTCCATCCGAGTTCCCGTTTCTTGGTCTACACATGTGCTTAATTCTTACCCATCATCCGGGTGTTTTACCGAAGTCGTTATTATTGCAACCCTCTCGGTACGCATTAAGACCTCGCTTTATTTTTATATTCCGACTTTGTCCTCAAGTTTGACGTTTTACAAAAACGGCCCGTTAAGAGGCATATTTGCATTTTCCGGGTTCGAGTGTAAGTACACTCCCTCCCAATGCATATCCTAATCATTTTACATGTTTGCATTCTCCGGGTTCGAGTGTAAAAGTACACCCCCCAGTGCATACCTTAATCGTTTTACATGTTTGCATTCTCCGGGTTCGAGTGTAAGTACACCCCCTCCCAGTGCGTACTTTAATCATTTTACATGTTTGCATTCTCCGGGTTCGAGTGTAAGCACACCCCCTCCCAGTGCATACCTTAATCGTTTTACATTTTTGCATTCTCCGGGTTCGAGTGTAAGTACACCCCCTCCCAGTGCGTACTTTAATCATTTTACATGTTTGCATTCTCCGGGTTTATTATCCTAATTTAATACGCTTCCGTCACTCGGCTGTGCGTTTACATTATTATCAAATATTTTGCTTATCTGATTCATTTGGGTACTTTTTAGTTTGTCCCACTTACCCCGTCCTTACTACATTGGATGTAAGCATGTCCATCATAAAAAGTTCATGGTACCACGTGCTCACCACTTAGTTGGCCAGAGTAAGCGATCAATACCTGGTATACATGACCTTTTTATAATTTTCACATTACACCCCATGTATGTAATGCCTCTATTTGTTTCTCTTGGAAACAATATCCCGGATAGATTTTCTATTTGGGTTTTTCCAAGTTTTTAATTTACATATGCAACTTTCAATCTCTACGTATTTGTTGCATATTACTATTCACGTAATAATTTAAAATGCGCACCTGTAAATGCTTGCCCTAACGGGCTTTTTATGTCGTTAACCTTGTTCGCGATCGTCACGCGATTTAGGTCCTTGATGAGTATGCTCTGCTTGTCATACCTCGGACCGTTCCACCGTCATATACGCAATTTGCTAAACTCTCACTATCTTCAGATGCGAGTGTCCTTCAATTAAAACATTTACAAAAATTAGTAACATCAACTTCAATAATCACCCGTATTATAATACAGGGCTTTTCTACTATACGCGTCAACACGCGCAATTTCGTCAACTATATTTATCATTTAATTGAGGTAACGGATATCACACGATAGCCCTATGTGTTGTTTGCAACACTTTAGCATGCTAAACTATTAACATACATGTACTTACCGGATTTGCAATCAAGCCTTGAACCGAACACTTTATTCTTTTTAACCTTGAGCTCTGATTACCAACTTGTAACGCCCGTCTCAATTTATCAAGATTTTAATAATAAGATACACATTTTAAATGCTAAAATGTGACTTTACAAAAATTTGTGATACTAACATTCCCATATGTTTACAACATTTCAAAAGTATGTTTATAAATGTTTACATAATTCACTTTTAGCAAAACAACTCAAGATTTGACGCGGAAGCTTCATTTAACGTGTGTTCGGTTCTTGCTCGCCACTTGATCTTCATCCGGGACTCTCGACATTCACCTATGATCAAAACCAACTTAGAAGTCAGTTTTGATAGTTAAATAACAAGTACAACAAGGTAATTAGGTCAAATAATCGAAATAAACAAAATAAACAAGATTTTCGATATTTTAGGCCGTCGCCACGCGCGACGGCAAAAGGCCTTGGCCGTGGCGCGGCGCCACGGTCCCAATTTGACAGACTATGTGCAGCTGTTGCTGCATATTCCCACCATAACCCGATTTCACGGAAACGAGCATAACTCTCTCGTTTTTAATCCGTTTTACCCGATTCTTTTTCCTACGCACTCGTAATTTAATTCTCCAACTTCTGGAATTAAAATCGAACATCTGGATTAACAAAATTTCAGACTTTTAAGTCTTTGACTTATTACCCTTTTTACCAAATTTTGACCCGTTCGTGATTTTATCAAACAAACATGTTTATTTGATCTATAAACACATGAGATTCATAATTTCAATGTCTCCTATCATATTAATCATAAATCACGGGTTTCTTACTTAATTAAAACTCGTTTACGCTCAAGTGCTTATTTTGACCCATTAAGGGTATTTAAGCACTTTAAAGCTTAAAATCGTTTTCCTTCATTTCTAGCATCATATTCCTACGTTTCTTATCAAGTAATCTTCCACCACAACTATATGCGTGGTTGATTTATTGTAGATATCTTTATGTTCCTAGTTTTACCCCTCGGATTATCGTTATCAAAGACTCATATAAAGTCATTCGACCCAAGAATCTACATCTTTCACTTCCTATACTTGTTCCGAGTATTTATTTAATCTATTGACTTGTTTCTAAACAACCTTTTAAAGTCGTTTACCCGATATACCTATCAAGGGCATTTTTGTCAACTTCGTTCCAACCTTTACAACAAAGGACTTTATTGAACCTTTAACCAATCCACTCACTTAACTTAAATTCTAAACACACATACCTGACTCGGATCAATAAATTGACCCGTTTCGATACCTTTCCTTAGTAGCCGCTAAGCAATAGCAATGTACATATCCATCTGATATTTATTCCTATAATCATATAGCTCAACAAACCATTAGTCGATATTGTCAAAGGGTGATAATTTCACCTTTTGACCTGTATGGTCTAAAGGACATGAAACTCTATGAGATGATGTTTATTACCATCTTATCCATACGACTAACTCCGGTTTACACCGTATACTCGTTTTACTTGTAAATCGTCAACTGATTTCCTTGACCCATTATAACCCACGTTATGACGTATCTTTCCCCAAACTAACCGTTATTGTCAACAAGTGACTAAAGTACCATTTAACCCTTATTATTTGCATTGGTTTACCATACAAGGTAATTATTAAAAAAAACTCGTTATCTTTTAGCTCCTTTTTATCCATTCAACATGTTTATGACCATTGTCTTTTGTTCCAGACCGCACTTGTCGTGTCGGAACATCATAATTTAAATAAGACTTATCATTCATAACCTATAAAATCATTAGGTATTAAATAATTAGAGTGTAAGCTTTACTTACCTTGCATCCGAAACACGCTTTTCTTTCCGTACTCGCTCCGTTTGACCCGCTTCATCCACAAGCTTCCACCTAGCTTGTTAGGCGTCAAACTATCATCATATTTCATAAGATGGTTAATTTAGTCATTGTCAATCATAACTATTCCATCTTACGCATTTTTCTATTAAAATTATCATCCGATCTTATTAATGGTCGGTTTGACTACTAAAAGTCAAACGCCCATTAGCATATAAAATGCACATTCAAGTTCGACAACTAGTTTAAGCATTCCAATAATTACCCGGTAGGCGTTATTTTTAGGCCCCCGTTTTAACTAAAGTTCTAACTAAGTCCATTGTGTTTTCAACACTTCAACTAGCTCAAGCGATTATCAAAACTAGTTTATTCATTCGTTTCGCAAGAACTAAGGGTCTCTCATATACGAGCGAAAACCCGTTTCATCCTATCACTAGCATTCATCCGAACATTTAATAAAATCAAGTTCTATCTGTAAATTAGTAGATAACATGATCTCATACACTTAGTTACATGAACATAGCTACCGAATTTCATCATAACATTCAAAACCCATTTCAATCATGTATGAATAAGTACCCAAATCGCGTAATTTGTTTGAGGGCCTTGATTCTATTATCAAATATGATGATTTTAAACATAAACTTATCATCATCTTCACTATTATATCAAAACCCACTTCCTAGTTTACTTGTTAATCACATACAAGTAATATTACTTCAAGTTCTTCATAATTTTATCATAACTAACGAAATTAAACATGCATATACATTCAATTTCGACTTTGGATCATAACCCAACCATCTATTTGCAAGTAACCTACTTGTCTCGAAATTCAACTTTAACCAATCTAGGTTTTGTGACATACCTTATGATCCCCACGACTTGGTGATCACGAATTTGCGTTCATGCATTGATTCGGCTCTTGATTTTCGCTTCAATTTGATCAATTTGTTGAACTAGGGTTTAGAGCCCCTTGTTCTTACTCCTGGGCGTACGCACACACACACACACACAAAGTGTGTGTTATATTTTGATTTTTAGTTTTTATAATTCAAGTCTCCTTTTTGGCAACTTAGGTCCCTCTAGTTTGGTTAGTTATTAAGTAGACCATAACACACATATTTCTAGTAACATTCCCCTTATTAACTAGGTTAAACATTCCTAGTTATCTTAATGGGTTGGGAAGTCATAACCCGTTTTATTTTAAGTCCCGTTAACTCGGGACTTCTATATACTTTTGTTTTCTCAAAGTATTTATCATCTTTTAATTAACATCGAGTTTTATTTGTTTAAATACTAATATTTACCGGGTTAATTTTTACCACTAACGGTATTTTACCATCGTCACTATTAACGTGGTTTGATTACCAAATCCATTTTTGGAGTTTTACATAAAGAGTGTCACAGATCATCTTCATAGTCTTTGTTATATTACTTAGGCAAAATTCACTTTGCTTCACTTTGTTAATGTCACTTTTATTTTTGAGTTAAATGCCAAAATGGTCCTTGAGGTTTGGTCACTTTTGTCACTTTAGTTCAAAAACGAAACCTTTTGAATCTGGGTCCCCGTGGTTTCAATTTTGTTGCCATTTTCGTCTAAAATGCAATCTGGGTCTAATTTTTCAGATAACCACATGTCTTTTTGTCGTTTTCCTCCCTTTTAATGAAGGACAAAATGGTCTTTTAACGAATTGTTATAACATATTAAAAAAGGAAAAAAAAAATAAGATTCACCTTATAATAGAAACGTATGACACAGTCAACAAACATCCATCTTTCCTGATTTCCCCCCAAAGTCCTGCGATTCAACCCTAAAAATCCATGGATAGTTATGATGATTTGAATTGGTAATCGTCCATGGACACTTCAAATCATTGTAATCGCCCATGGATTGTGTTAGGGTTCAATTGCAGGTCTTTGGAGAGAAATCAGGAAGATGGATACGTTTCTATTTATAAGGTCAATCTTTTTTTTTGTTTTTTAATATATTATAATAATACATTAAAAGACCATTTTGTCCTTCATTAAAAGGGGAAAAAAGACAAAAAGGCATGTGATGAACTGAAAAATCAGACCCAGATTGAATTTTGGATAAAAATGGCAACAAAAGTGAAACCATAAAGATTCAGATTCAAAAGATTTCGGTTTGGACTAAAGTGGAAAAAGTGACAAAACCTCAGGGACCATTTTAGCATTTAACACTTTATTTTTTTTTTTTCACGCGGTTTCTATGGATTGGCTTGGAAGGTTTGAAGAAGTCAGTTCAGGTTGCAAAGTGTATGAAGTGGTCGGTTTGAAAACTTTTATGAGCTTTATTTCTCAAACATGTATGTATACGTTTGTGTTTCATCTGAAAAACATGTACTATTTTATTTGGAACATGTGTTCATTATATATGTAACTTTTTTTATGTTATTTTTATGTTTCGCCATATATAATTGTTTTTAAGGGTATCCATTGAGAAATATAAATGGAATTTCCTGGGAATTATAAAATTAATAAAAATATATTTTTTTGGGTGTAAAACAAAGTGGTGCAGGTTGATTAAAAGGTGCGGCAATTGTCCATGATCAATTCAATTTTTTAATGGTGCGGTCCAAATCACTAATTGTTAATCAGATTTTGCAATTTGTATAAATGATACATTCTTGTCAAGCAAATTCAAGCGAAGGAACAATTGAAATAATACAAATAATCACGAATAACAAAACAAGTATGAGCAATCTCGCTCTTTACTCTCACACATTCAGAATCACGAATAACAAAACAAATATGAGCAATGTCGCTCTATACTCTCAAACGTCAGACAGATGTTAGAGACGGGATGGTGGCATGTGGGAGGAGAGACACACCACCACTTGAACACAAGTCAAAAAATCCATGCTCTTCTATGAACCTCGTAAGCAGATTCCCAGCAATATAAAACACACATGATACTAATACTACGGTAGTAATATAGTACACCACGGTCTTAATGTACTGAAAAAATGATGTGCACCTATTGAAGTAAGCCTTGAATATTGCCAATAATGATACACATACAAGAGACGCAATTGCAACTATTACGACTGTAAAGTCCTTGTCATTGGTCTCATGAAATGAGTACCCGTATGCAACTGGTGGGACCATCCCGAACACGACGAAGGATAGTATTGTGAAAAAAACATGTAGTGGGAAATAGTTTACTTCTCCAAGTAGCTCTTTGTACTTACGGGTAGCCTCATTGTTTGGATCTTGGCTTGAGTTAAACTTGTAACAATCGTCTCTAAGCTCCCAAAGCTGCGAATATGGTTTTTGTGATTAAAAGTGCTGCTATTAAACATTTGTGATATGATTAAAAAGTAACGGTTTACTCACATTGTGTCTGATGACGAAGAACCCACCAACAAGACTTGCGAGTGCCAAACATATGATGCTCACTATAGCAAATTGAAGTATTAGTTGTTAGGATTAAATATCAAACGAATTTGGTGTGACGGGAACAATCTAGGTTAACAAATCAAACAAGGCCCAAAAGATTTATCACGTGTCACCAAGAAAATATCAACCATAAACCAATAAGGTTTAGTAAATTTTAGCGGGTTAAATATGACTAGAAATTATATGACTAAAAGATAACTGATTAAACACGTTTGAAAGAGTTGAAAGTATCCTATAATGCTGCAATATGATTTTATATAACCTTCAAAATATCTTTTTTAGACCAAAGTTATTAAATATGTCACTTTTAGCCAAGGTGCCCATTCCACCTATTTTGCCAACTATACAAATGGGTAACAACCATTCGAGCATGCAATATCACAGCCACATGGGTTAATCGATCTAGTAATATACCTAATTTGACCCAGAACAGGTATCCATCCCATCTTTTTATCATTTATACTAACAACGTGTGTCATATTAAACATATAGGCAAAAGATCAAATACAAATAATCTTAACATACTAAACATACAAATTGAAGGAAAACCAAAAAAAACAAGGTGGCATTTTTGTAATTACCACTAACTATCAAAGTTACAACCAAAAATACCTAAAAAAACACAAATTTTTTTTTTTAACATTTTTTATTAAAAAATTGCTACATTTCGTTAGAAAAAAAAAAAAAAAAATTTTTTGGCTGCTACTAAAAGTAGCGAATTTTTAATAAAAAATGTTAAAAAAATAAAATAAAATAATTTGTGTGTTTTTTTTAGGTTTTTTGGGGGTTTAGTTTTTAGCATTTTAGCTTGGGTGGGGGGGATTAGGTTTTTTTTAGGTTTTTGGGGGTTTGGGGGGGGGGGGGGGGTTAGGTTTTTTTAGGTTTTTGGGGGGTGGGGGGGGGGTTAGGTTTTTTTAGGTTTTTGGGGGGTGGGTGGGGGGGGGGTAGGTTTTTGGGGGGTGGGGGTTTAGGTTTTTTTTGGGGGTGGGGGGAGTGGTTAGGTTTTTAGGTATATTTGTAGAGTAACTTTGATAGTTATTGATAATTACAAAAATGCCACCTTGTCTTTTTGAGTTTTCCTTCAATTTGTATGTTTAGTATGTTAAGATTATTTGTACAAGAACTTTACCCTAAACATATATCAATCACTAGAAAAAGAACAAATCAAAACTTACGTGTTGTGGCATCAGAAGCAGCTGCGAATGCTACGACACTTAAGCTTGCGTTCACCGCCATTGAACCTCCATACACAATGCTCTTCATGATCTCAAGAAGAATACCATCAGAACCAAGCCATGTTCTTCCTCTAGGTTGTGTAACACTTATGGTTTCTGCATTATATTCACCAAACATTATGTGTAAAACAAAACTTATAAACACTTTAAGCTCTTTATAATGTTCGGATGCAAGTAGTTACCTCCGTCATCGTCAATATCAATATCGATTGTTACATCATCAATTCTTGGTGACCCAAAGATTTCCAAACAAACATCTTCTGAAGATTTTGTTAAATGAAAGGATTGAATTTAGACGTGACATTAGGGGATGTAGAAATCAGAATTTATAAAGAATCACTAATTAACAGTTTTATAAGATTAACCAATTAACCAATTTCCAGTCATGATTTGTTACTTTTTATAAGATTAACCAATATTTGGCCAGGTGATATCTATTTCCTATGGTCATCTTAGACATGTTATGAATTTACATCGAGATAGATGGTAAACGGGCAACAAGTTGCGCTGCTACTCCTTTTTGAATAGCAAAACTAAGTCTTTTAAAAACTACATCCATAGATATCGGGGTCATAACAATACTATGCATGACCTTTTGAACTCAACTAAGTAGGTCCACGGCCTCTGGCCCCAAGAAACCAAAAGTATCAAAAACATATGGGATAAACACGTGTTGGTTGTCAAGGCACACTTTTTTTTCTTTGTTCACTTTGTTGTGGGTTTAAATCTCATAATAGTGACGTAATTTCTTGGTTAATATAAGTTTCATAAGTTGAAAGAAAAAAACATAATCGAAAAGATCTTACGACAAGTGAACAAGCTTAAGCAAGAAAAGCATCCAACAAGAAGTTTTCCATCATAAACGGGTGCATCTGGATTCATGTAACATTATACAAACATGACATTAGACAAAATCCTAAAAATGTGAATCTGTTTTTAGCTATAAAGAGACACTGATCCTCTCCGTGCACTTGTTCATTTGACACGCATCTTGATCTTAAACTATATAAAATAAAACTAACAATTCTTCTAGTGGCCAACTTATTACCAGATTAAAATAAATAAAAATATATCTAAGTACGCTCTGAAAATTTCCGAAAAGTGTTTTTAAGATATTGAACACTTCACCTGGTGAGGATTCGGAAGCAGTCACTGTGACAATTGTAGGAGGCTCATTTTTGGAAGCAGCTACCTTTGGCCGCCATCGCTCCATCTTTGAAAATGGATTTGTTAGATCCAGGATGATAATATAAATTTTCTAAATAACTAAACACAGAACATCAATATTTTTAAGCCAGAAAACTCATAGATCAGCACTCAGTTTTAAAACAATCTTTGAAACTATTCCGGTTGACACAATTTTTGAATTAATTACCTCTGGCCTTTGCTCATCATCAGACATCTCTGAAACTTTTCTGGTTGACCACCGCCACAACAATAGGCTTTTGCAAGGTCTACCTGGGGGAGTATGAGGCTTATTGGCTTTGGTGGTGTTATTTTGGGTTAAACACCTGTTTCTTTCATATAGTTTTAATTGGAAATGAAGTTGTTAGAAATTAGTTATCCTTCGTTCACATTGCATCTTATACTAAACGAACCCATTTAAGTTATTTTACTATTAAACTGATTCGTTAGATCCAAAATAATATAAAAAATTTATTTATTTTGTTAAGCAATATTATTATTTTTTAACGAGAAACACATGACATGACTGATCTGATCTTATTTTATTTTATTGAGCTTTGAGGGATATATAAAAGGGAAAATTACCAAAATGGTCAAAGACCAAAGTAACTTGCGAAAATAGCCTGCTCATGCACCTTTACAACGGGGCATCATGTGTGGGATGAGTCTTTCAAGTATGAATGCGTCTTTGCAGCGAAATCCAATAAAAAATAGACATGTGGCCACGGGATGCGTCCTTGGAGCGAGGCATCATGCACGCGATGCGTCCAAAGAATTTTTGAAGCGTCCGGCGATTTTTCCGGCGAGTTGCAGGTTTCCAGCGATGAAATCTGAAGTCGAGTCGATGTAAATTATGGGGTGGCTGATGAAATCTGAAGTTATGCCGACGGAAAGATTCAAAATTACCCGGTTGACTGATTCCGAGATTATCTTTGATCATTGATCTTTTTGTTTTTGACTATTATCTTTGATTCTTTAGTACAAGTGTTGATTAATTGAATAATTTAGATTAAAAAATTTTCTTAAAAGGGCCCTGACAGTTTTGTTCGCTTGTGGCCTTCTGTTGATACATTTTAGGAGATTCTTGAAGATTCAATCCATCCATTATCACATTCCATCAGGTTTTGAAGATCAATCATAAACCATGAGTGGCTAATTTCCCCAAGATCATCCCCGGGTGAAAGGTTGTGAGTTTCCTAGGGTTTGCTTTTTCATGTTTTGGTTTGATATAAACATTTTGTAATCTTTTGATTGAAATTGTGCGGATTGATTGTTAGTATTGTTTTGAATTCGAAATTGTTAAGATTTTCTGGCATCATTGACATTGAGAGATGATTACTACTATTAGTTTTGATTCGTGTTAGGGTTTGTTCATTGTTCTCGATTTATAAAACATACAATTGTCTTTAATTCATATTGTGAAGGTTTTCTTGCACCATTTGCGTATGTTAGATGATTGTTGATGTCTACTA
This sequence comes from Helianthus annuus, assembly GCF_002127325.2. Lineage (NCBI taxonomy): Eukaryota > Viridiplantae > Streptophyta > Magnoliopsida > Asterales > Asteraceae > Helianthus > Helianthus annuus. Next base: position 4,583,997 of record NC_035439.2, read on the forward strand.
TTAGGTTTTCAATTTACAAACTCAAGAAATCATTGGTATTCATAAAATAGTCAAACCGTTCATGTTAGATAACTCTAGATACTTATTAATCCGAAACCCAGGTGTGATTCGTTTTCTCATATATTATTTTTAACTAATCAATTAAGTTTTGCAAACATAGTCAACGAACCATTCTCTTAGTTAATAGCAAATTGTCGGTTCAACCCGATATCTTTTCAACTAAACAAACAAACTTTAACATGGCAAGCTTCATAAAAAAGTGACAAACTTCATAATCAAGCTAATCCATACGTAAACCATAAACTCTTCGTGGATCGACCCCTTACTACCACTAGTTAAGGGTAATTTGGGCTTATAAATATTATCTTTGACCGGAGCGCAACACTCCGATCAATTCTCGTTTATGTCGGGAATACCGCTCGAGACTTCGGCATTCGGTGTATCTGCTCTATAATTTCCCGAAACCGAAGACTTTCCTTTTTGACTCGAGCCGGAGCTTTCTTCACCCAACAAGGGTACCGGCGACCACTTTTGATTTGTTCTAACGACCTCCCAAGCCGCAATAGCAAAGTCATATCCTTCTTTGCTTTTGTAATCCTTTAGCGCTTGGTTCATTACAAAAGCACCGTCACTCCCGCTAGGACGTAAACGATCCTAAAATAATAAATTATCAACAACTTAATCCACATATTTCATTAAAAAATAAACCGTATATAAATAATAAAGTTTACCGCTTGATGATATAAACCGTTGAATGTGCTCAATTTTGTTTGCATCGCGAGCCATTTTGATCGAACTTGGTGGTGGGTTCGGTTACTTCCTCCAACCGTTTGATTGAAGTGGTTTAGAACTTGCTTCCAAAAGCCATCCGCCTTTTGTTGATTGTCTTTCTTTTTATTCAAAGTGCAATGAATATAAGCCTTTGCCAACGCCTCTTCTTGTTTAGGCGTCCAATTTTCCCGTTTCGCTTTTCCTCTTCTTTCCGGTGCGGCTACATTTTGGTGAAAATGGAAATGGATTTGTTTTAATTTATAAAATTAAAAATTTATTTTTTTAATATTGTAACGGCTATATAGCCGTTTGAAACAACTTTCCCGAGCGGAAACCTGTCACCGATCGAGCTTCAAACCGCGCGGCAAAGGGGGTAAGCGGCGGTGTTCCCGAGCGGCAAACCCCCTTTGCCGCCCACTCCGTATCCCCTTATAGAGACATGACATGAGAGTATGAGACAAAACCCTGATAATGTGAATCAGTTTTTAGCAATAGGGAGACACTGACTCGTTTCGTATACTTGTTCTCTACGGATTCGTCCACTACATTTATGGAGTCCAGCACTGAGTTTAGGAGGCTCATTTTTGGAAATAGCTACCTTTGGCCGCCATCGCTCCATCTTTGAAAATTGATTTGTTAGATCCAGGATGATAATATAAATTTTCTAAATAACTAAACAGAACATCAATATTTTTTAGCCAGAAAACTCATAGATCAGCACTCAGTTTTAAAACAATCTTTGAAACTATTCCGGTTGACACAAATTTTGAATTAATTACCTCTGGCCTTTGCTCATCATCAGACATCTCTGAAACTTTTCTGGTTGACCACCGCCACAACAATAGGCTTTTGGAAGGTCTACCTGGGGGAGTATGTCAGTATGAGGCTTATTGGCTTTGGTGTTATTTTGGGTTAAACACCTGTTTCTTTTATATAGTTTTAACAATTGAAAACAAAGTTGTTACAAAGTAGTTATCCTTTGTTCACATTGCATCTCATACTAAACGAACACTTTTAAGTTATTTTACTATTAGACTGATTCGTTAGATCCAGGATAACAAAAAAAAAAAAATTTGTTAAGCAATATTATTATTTTTTAACGAAAAATATTTTTTAGCGAGAAACACATGACATGACAGATCTGACCTTATTTTATTTATTGAGCCTTCAGGGATATATAAAAGGGAAAATTACCAAAATGGCCAAAGGCCAAAATAACTTGCGAAAATAGCCAGCTCATGCCCCCTTGGAACGGGGCATCATGTGTGTGATGAGTCTTTCAAGTATGCATGCGTCTTTGGAGCGAAATCCAATAAAAATGGACATATGGCCACGGGATGCGTCCTTGGAGCGAGGCATCATGCACGCGATGCGTACAGAGAATTTTTGAAGCGTCCGGCGAGTTTTCCGGCGAGTTGCAGGTTTCCAGCGATGAAATCTGAAGTCGGGCCGATGTAAATTATTGGGTGGCTGATGAAATCTGAAGTTGGGCAAGACGGAGAGATTCAAAATTACCCGGTTGACTATTTCCGAGATTATCTTTGATCATTGATCTTTTTGTTTTTGACTATTATCTTTGATTCTTTAGTACAAGTGTTTAATTAATTGAATAACTTAGATTAATTTTTTTTAAAGGGCCCTGACATTTTTGTTCACTTGTGGCCTTCTGTTGATACATTTTGCGTCTTGTAGCTTGTATTTATTGTTTTGTATTTTGTACGGTCTTAGCTTTGCATTTTGTGTTTTATGTTTTGACGTAAGTTGACCAAGACAAGACATGCATCCTCTTGTCTTTGACTTAGTCAACAGTTGAAATACATAGTGTTTTTTGTTATAAATGAAAGTCAACATGCGAAAGTGGACTTGACCTTCGTTTAAGGTTCGTTATGTAATGAAACGCGAAAGTGGACCTTCGCATGAATAAGGTCACCTTAGCTTGGAATTGGTCACCTTCGCATGAGAATGTCATGTGAAGGTGGACAAGGGGGTGGGGGGACCCAAGAATTATTTTTGGGGTGCGAATGAAGGGTACCAAATTTTCAAGGGGTGCAATCGGGATCTTTACCTTAAAAATACACTAATTTTTTTCAAAAGGGGGGCCCGCCCACCCAAGCCAAAACTTGGGTCCGCCCTTGAGGTGGACCTTCTCATACCTACAGACTGTATATATGCATTAGTGTCTTGTGAAACTCAGAGAGCACATTTTAGATAGTGGGAGCATGTTTTGTGTATTCATTGTAATGTTACTTTGTTGAAATTAAGAGTAAATTACGATTTTGGCTCTTATGGTTATATCACTTTTACCCTTTTAGCCCAAAAAGTAGGGGTCTGCAATAACCGAACCGTTAACCGAAACGAAAACCGACAAAACCGAACCGAAATTAACCGAAACCGAATTAACCGAAAGTCAGTTAACGGATATTTTTTAATCATCGGTTAACCGAAATTAACCGAACTGAACCGAACCAAATCATTTATTTTTTTATATATTTCTAGCTTTTGTACCTCTATTTCATGTTTTATACTTTCATTTCATGTAATAATACCTCTATTTCATTTATTTATGCTTTCATTTCGTTTATTTATACCTCCATTTTATGTATTTATACATCTATTCATGCATTTATACCTCCATTTCATTTATTTATACATCCATTTCATGTATTTATACATCTTTTTCATGTATTTATACCTCAGTTACATGTATTTCTAAGCAAAAAAATTAGCCTTTGTTTGAATTGGTTATTAACCGAAAATTAACCGAACCGAACCGAAAACCGAAAAATTAACCAAATTAACCGAACAGATTAACCGATGACTTCGGTTACGGTTACGGATAATGCTAATAACAGAACCGAACCAAACCGAACCGTGCACACCCCTACCAAAAAGGAATCTTTTAACATCTGAGCCCCCAACGTCTTTTTTCTAACCATTTTGGCCCCTAAAAGGATGAGGTTAGTGTTAGGGGCCAAAAGGGTTAGAAAAAAAGACGTTGGGGGCTCAGATGTTAGAAGATTTCTTTTTGGGCTAAAAGGGTAAAGTGATATAACCATAGGGGCTAAAATCGTAATTTGCTCAAATTAATACAAAGGAACTTTAAAGTGATATACTCTTGTTGTTGATCATGTTCTTGTTTCGGTTTGTATATAAACTTATATTCCGCACTTGTTTATGCATTAACAACAAGGAATAGGTTGTATAAGATCATTATAAGGACCTACTAGTGGTATCAGAGTATTAGGCTCGATTCCTGGTTAAAAACCAAGCATTTTGGTGTGATTTGTGAGATTTTTGAGTGGATTTTGAAGGTTTCTTGGACAAAAACCCAAAACCCATCTTCTTGAATGAAAATATGGATTAAATCAGACTAAAATGATGTCGTTTGATGATTATCATGGTTGAAAACTTGTTAAAATCAATGGAGAGAATCAAAACCCTTGTTTTGTTAAGTTTTAAGCATTAAAAAAATTTGAACACCATTGATTCCGACAACAAGTTTGGCCGGAATTCTTCACTGGAATAGTAAAAAAATCCCTAAAATTCTATTGGTTGACCTAAAAGGGTGTAGTGCAGCGGAAAGTGTCCTTTTTGTCTGTTTTGTCGCATAAGAAACTATCCTACTTTGCAAAACCTTCGCTTGAACGAAAGTGCACCTTCATTAGTGTCATACCAGTGAAGGTCACTCGTCAACGAAAGTGATTTTTTTAAACGAAAGTCCTCCTTCGTTAAACCATCTTCGTGAACCCCCTTCGGGTACCACCTTCGCATTAGTTCAACCTTCGCAAAAACCAACATTCGCATTAGTTCAACCTTCGCAGGAAACCATAACCTTTGTTGGATATTGTTCACCTTCATTCAAAGGAATATTATTTCAAAAAAGCTTTATTGGGGCCGAGGGGTGGCCCGGCCCCCATCGATTTTTCGCTCGTAGTGATAATTTTACCGAAAATTTATGAAAATTTTTTATTGTAAAATATTGGATTTTTTTACGAGTCCGCTACCGATTTGGATTTTAAGAGTCTCGCCCCTACTGAGTTTTTGTTCCATATACACCATACACACTCTTTCTCTTCTATGATTCTCTTTCTCCACCTCTACCTCCACCACCACCACTGTTGCTGCCACAACCACCCTCTCTATCTCAGCACTCGTACCTCATCTGCCCTCGTCGATTTGTTGTATCAAACATCAATACCACCCGTCTCTCTCGTTGTACCAAATATCATTAATTTATTATTATTTTTTATTTAAAGGTAAACAAGAAAATTAAAAATAAAATTTATAAATTAAAAAACAAAAGAATAAATAGGAAAGTGCCAAAATCGTTCCTATGGTTTGAGAACGTTTTTATTTGATATACACCTCGAAACTCGCAATAGAAATTTTTTTTAGGTCCGTTACCTTCCGACACCCCGAACTTTTTCTTCAAGCGAACAAAACTAGAAACGTATAACACAGTCAATCAATTCCTTTTTTTAATGGTGCGGTCCAGATCACTAATTGTTAATTAGATTTTGTAATTTGTATAAATGATACATTCTTGTCATGCAAATTCAATCAAAGGAACAATTGAAATAATACAAATAATCACGAATAACAAAACAAATATAAGCAATGTCGTTCTTTACTCTCACACATCAGACAGATGCTAGAGACGGAATGGGGGCATGTGGGAGGAGAGACACACCACCACTCAAACTCAAGTCCAAAAATCCATACTCCTCTATGAACCTCGTAAGCAGATTCCCAGCAACATAAGACACGCTTGACACTGATACTGCGGTAGTATTGTAGTACACCACGGTCTTAATGTACTCAAAAAATGTGCACTTGTTGATGTAAGCCTTGAATATTGCCAATAATGATACACATACAAGAGACGTAATTGCAACTATTACGACTGTAAAGTCCTTGTCATTGGTCTCATGAAATGAGTACCCGTATGCAACTGGTGGGACCATTTCGAACACGACGAAGGATAGTATTGTGAAAAAAACATGTAGTTGGAAATAGTTTACTTGTCCAAGTAGCTCTTTGTACTTAATGGTAGTCTCATTGGTTGATTCTTGGCTTGAGTTGTCCTTGTAACAATCGTCTCTAAGCTCCCAAAGCTGCGAATATGGTTTTTGTGATTTAAAGTGCTGCTATTAAACATTTGTGATATGATTAAACAGTAACGTTTTACTCACATTGTGTCTAATGACGAAGAACCCACCAGCAAGACTTGCGAGTGCCAAACATATGATGCTCACTATAGCAAATTGAAGTATTAGTTGTTAGGATTAAATATCAAACGAATTTGGTGTGACGGGAACAATCTAGGTTAACAAATCAAACAAGGCCCAAAAGATTTATCACGTGTCACCAAGAAAATATCAACCATAAACTAATAAGGTTTAGTAAATTTTAACGGGTTAAATATGACTAAAAATAATATGACTAAAAGATAACTGATTAAACACGTTTGAATGAGTTGAAAGTATCCTATGATTCTGCAATATGATTTTATATAACCTTCAAAATATCTTTTTTAGACCTAAGCTATTAAATATGTCACTTTTAGCCAAGCTGCCCATTCCACCTATTTTGCAAACTATACAAATGGGTAACAACCATTCGAACATGCGATATCATGGCCACATGGGTTAATCGATCTTGTAATATACCTAATTTGACCCGGAACAGGTATCCATCCCATCTTTTTATCATTTATACCAACGACGTGTGTCATATTTAACAAATATCAATCACTAGAAAAAGAACAAATCAAAACTTACGTGTTGTGGCATCAGAAGCAGCTGCGAATGCTACGACACTTAAGCTTGCGATCACCTCCATTAAACCTCCATACACAATACTCTTCAAGATCTGAAGAAGAATACCATCAGGTCGTCTTCCTCTAGGTGGTGGAGCTTCCGAACAGGCAGAAGTTTCTTCTGAAGATTTTTTTAAATGAAAGGATTGAATTTAGACGTGACATTAATGGATGTAGAAATCAGAATTTATAAAGAATCACTAATTAACAGTTTTGCAATATCCAATTTCCAATCATGATTTGTTACTTTTTATAAGATTAACCAATATTTGGGCCAGATGATATCTATTTCCTATGATCATGTTATACATGTTATGAATTTACATCGAGATAGATTGTAAACGGGCAACAAGTTGCGCCGCTACCCCTTTTTTAACAGCAAAATTAAGTCTTTTAAAAATTACGTCCATAGATCTCGGGGTCATAACATTACTATGCATGACCCTTTGAACTCGACTAAGTAGGTCAGTGGCCCCTGGCCCCAAGAAACCAAAAGTATCAAAAGCAAATAGCATAAACACGTGCTGGTTGTCAAGGCACGTTTTTTTGTGTTTGTTCATTTGTTGTGGGTTTAAATCTCATAATAGTGATGTAATTTATTGGTAAATATAAGTTTCACAGTTGAAAGAAAAAAACATAATCAAAAAGATCTTTTAGATAAGATATCAATAAAAGGCTTATTAATGGAAGATAAAATGGTGGCTGTCCTTTTTAAATGTTACACAATTATGTGTTTTTGCTAAATAAAAGTTAAATTTAATATTATTCATCAATAATCATTACGTGAAATTGACAATTTATATTTTACTATACATTCCGAAAACTCACCTGGTGTAACACTCCTTCCTTTTTGGTATTCTCTTTTAGAGACCTACTGGAGTGGCATAATTACTCGGGGAAGTCGGGTCGAGCTAAAGAGGCGATCAAAGGTATTATTATCATAGCTTGTTGGAGTTTATGGAAGGCTAGGAATGAAAAGAGGTTCTCGAACTTGGCGGTTAGAGTAGAAAACATCTTTAGTCAAGTCAAAGTTGTTAGTTTTCTTTGGTTCGTTAATAGATCGAGTCATAAGGATGTTTCGTGGGACGATTGGTGTAAATTTGTGAATATATAGTCTTGTTGTTTCCTAGCCTGCTGAAGGGGTATGGTCCCAAAAAGTCGCGCAAACCTCCTCTCAGGTTGCGCGTGAGACCATACTCCTTATTTCAGTAAACTTATTAATAAGATCCTCGCGCGGCACGGCCCTCAAGAGGCCCAGATATCAGCACTTAGCATGAAACGTTGGAACAAATGAGCATACTAACCCCGCGCGGGTTAGTTTGCTGTCCAACAAGAACCACACAGTAAGGAAGCGCACGGCTACCTACAGTGGTACACAAGGTACAAGTGGCAGTAAAAGGAGCCAATGAGCGTCCAGCAGGCTCTGGTCAATCGTGCGCCACGATCGTCTGACGAGAAGTACACAAGGACGCCTACGTGGCATCAATCAGAGGACGGAGACAACTGTCCCACGATCTCCACTTGTCTGCTGATGACAGAAGGACAACAAGGCCGACAGCAGTGACACGTGGCTCCAATCAAGTTGCGCCAGCACCGAGGAACGTCTAGAAGCCACTAAGCGGTCGACGCCAGTGAGACAAAGAGCATATCCGTTATGTTGTCTGTTTCCGGCCCAAGGCCCATCAGCCCATAACCCCTTACACCTCTCCGGCTATAAATAGAGACCTCATCCCACAGGTTAAACATTCTATTCCCTCTACTCTCACTCTTAGCACTTAATTACTCTCAAAGCAGTCGCTTATTCTCACACCGGAGCCTGGTTAAGAGGGAAACCCCCACATTCCCCTCTTAACGAGTAACGGTGTTCTGTTTTGCAGGATCGATTATCAAGTCGGAGCTCAAATATCCATAAGAAGATTAACCATTATGAAAGGAACATAAACCAATCTTAATTAACTCCCTAATTAGATTAGTGTTTCTTCACCTGCCGGGTTGTGGCAGGTTGGGGTTCCGTTGTTAATGAAAGTTATCGTTCAAAAAAAATATTTTACTATACATATTCAACTCACAAATAACTATGTGTATTAAATTTTGCATAAATCAAAGTAGTAGAATTCCTGTGCGTAATGTGGCAGGAACTCGTTTGGCATCGATTTGACTTGTTCTCGTATTAATATGGTACCGATACTTGGTATAACAACCGAAATAGAAAATCTGGAAAATAAAGTTATGATATGCTAAAAAATAGACACATGTTTTACAACGATAAAAAACAGAAAAACAAATATCATTGTCAGTTCCGGTTCCGATAATACTGATACCGATGTTGCTTGGGGGCATCGATTCAGGCCATCTCAGTACCGAAAATTTAAACATAATTTTGTGTTTATCAGTCTTTATAGATTCAGTTCGTCGCGATATCGATAGAAAAAAATAATATTTAAAACATATTTTTTTTCAATAAAAATTATATGGGAATGTTGACAAAAAATAATAATAAACATAACTATGTATTAAAACTATTTAAGCAAGTTTTCGAATGTACCATGTTAAATAAATAAATATAAATCAAGTCAAATAACGAATTGAATGTTATTGAAAATAGAAACAATTCTACTGTTTATCTTACATGATTCGTAATTTATCCTACATAACTCGTAATTTATCTTACACTTTAAATTATTTTTATTTTATTTTTTTGAAAAAATATATATTTTTAAGATAAGTTACAAAAATTTAATGTAGTTAACTATTCAAGAGAAAGACTACAAATTAATGACTTATGTAAATTTACCAATGTACCCTTATAGTAACATTAAATACTTATATTAAATGAAGTAAAATAAAACATTTTTATTGGTTGAAATTTCTTCTTTTTTATTATTACAAAAAATTTCTTCTCATTTAAACTCCTCACTATATAATATATAATATATAATATATAATATAATTATATAATATATATTATATAATATTGTATAACTAAGTATGTGTATTAAATTTTGGACAAATTATATTATATATATGAATACAATATACAAACTTTTGAGTTTTGATGAATGGTAAATCACATCTTGGGCTTTGACTGTTTATTTTCTTTGTTTGATTTCTTTATTTCACCATGTGATAAAAATCATAAAATACACCTAATTTGTATTAAAAAAATATTATAGGGGTGGATGCTAGATGGTCAATTCGACTTTTTTAAACTGATTCTTCCAAACGTAAAAAATAACCGAGATTTACGATGATTCCATCAAAACTAAAGTTGCTTCATAGTTACTAAATAAATAACACTTTCTTTTATCATTTAATATTTTAATAATTTGTGGTTATTATTAGTTTAAAAAAAATCTAGATAAATAGTTGTGTTTAACTTTTTTTATTCGACGTTTTGGTATATGTTTTTTGTGAATGGGTACCATGATGAACCGGACTGATTCCAATTAAACAACATAGGTATCAGTATCGCACTATCTCGCTATTGACAAAAATGGTACTGATTAACATATATTGATTTTACACAACACATGTCCATATCTTTTGGGTATACCCCAGCTTTGTTTTTAGATTTTCTCTTCTTGTAACGAATGTCACATCAAACCGATATCGATCGAGTAACCGCCGCGTAGCGCGGACGAATCACAATAGTGTTTTTAAACTATATAAAATAAAACTAACAGTAATTCTTCTAGTGGCCAGCTTATTACCAGATTAAAATAAATAAAAAATAATCTAAGTATGCTGAAGCTGAAAATTTCCAAAAAGTGTTTTTAAGATATTGAACACTTCACCTGGTAAGATATCGATATAGGAAGTAGTCCCTGCGACAAATGTAGGAGGCTTATTTTTGGAAATAGCTATCTTTGGCCGCCATCGCTCCATCTATGAAAATGATTTGTTAGATCCAGGATGATAATATAAATTTTCTAAATAACTAAACACAGAACATCAATATTTTTTAGCGAGAAAAACATGACATGATTGATCAGCATCTCTCACACTAAACGAACGCATTTAAGTTAGTTTACTATTAAACTGATTCGTTAGATCCAGAATAATATAAAAAATTTATTTTGTGAAGCAATATTATTATTATTTTGCTAGTTAAATGCCATTTTAGTCGTTGTGGTTTGGGTTATTTTGTTAGTTTAGTCCAATTGTTTCATTTTTTGTCTGTGGGTCCAAAAAGGTTTCATCGTTGCCATTTTAGTCAACTAGGCTAACTTCATCCATTTTTTCTGTTAACGAAAAGGGCAATTCGGACATTTTATATGGCCGAATTACCCTTCTAGTTAACAAAATTACATATAAAATGACCGAATTGCCCTTCTTGTTGACAGAAAAAATGGATGAAGTTAACCCAGTGGACTAAAATGGCAACAGTAAAACATTTTTGGACCAATAGATAAAAAATGAAACCTTTGGCCTAAACTGACAAAATAACCCAAACCACAGGAACTCAAATGTCATTTAACTCTATTATTTTTTAACGAGACACACATGACATGACTGATTTGAGCTGATTTTATTTTATCGAGCCTTCAAGGATACATAAAACCATTTAACAAGAAAACATGACATGATAGTTGAACTCATTTACGCAATTAGCAACAAGGGGTGAAAGTGATGTTGTTCAAAGTCGATTTTGAGAAAGCGTACGACTCGGTTAATTGGAATTTTCTATTGAATAATTTGAAACTGATGGGGTTTCCTAAGAGATGGAGGAGATGGATTAGAGCTTGTTTTTCATCCAGTATGGCTTCTGTCTTAGTTAACGGCTCTTCTACTAAAGAATTTCATCTTAAACGGGGTCTTCGACAAGGTGATCCTTTGTCTCCTTTCCTCTTTATTTTGGGCTTAGAGGTTTTGGAAGGGTTTCTGAAGAGAGCGTGTTCTAATGGGCTCTTTGATGGGGTGGCTCTTCCGAACTGTGGCCCGGTTTTGACTCACTTTTGTTACGCGAATGATGTCATGTTTTTGGGGTTATGGAGTGAAAAAAATATGTTAAACTTGAAAAGGATCCTAAGGGTTCTTTTCCTTATTTCGGGATTAAAGGTTAATCTTCATAAAATAGTTTGATGGGTGTAGGGGTGGATGATGTGGTGGTGGAAGAAATGGGAAGTAAGTTTAATTGAACAGCTGCATGCTCATACGTGTTTAGGTTCCATAGTCGTAATCGCTCGAGAGTTCCATCCAGTGATGCCATCACATGTTTAGCTCTTCCGAAACAAGGGTACACGGGAGGCCCTTGTTGTAACACCCCAATCGCGTAACACGCGGCGGAAATATCGGGGAGTCACGTTACAAATTGCTCACAACTACTGGTACTAAATTGTTTCATTATCATTAACATTGTTTTACAAACAAAGAATACATGTAATTGTTCTTTTGTTTTTAGAAGTCTAAGGCCCGTATGCAGTCCTATGCGTTGCATGCTTGAATAGTCGAAAATCCTGAAACATATGCGAAAACAGTCAGCATAAAAATGTCGGCGAATACATAGGTTTTATTGGCCAAATAAATGGCAAAAACATTTGGTATTTATCTTAATTGTGAAAACTTGTGACAAAATAGGTTTGTATATGGCATTATGATATTTACTAAGTCATTTTATGTCTTACATTGAAATTTCGATTAAACCATCATGAAAACTGGGAATGTGTTATTAGGAATCCAATTAAGGATTAATAATAACTGTTTTGAAATAAATCAAAACTTATATAAATATTACATAAATCAAATCAATGAGTTATGATAATCTTCAGATATCTTTCTAAGAATCTAACACATAAGAATATGGGAGATTCTACAAAGATTATGATAACCAACAATGAACAAATGTACACAAAATCCTAAAGTGATCCAGATAACACTACAAGAATAATAAAATAAGAACACTTATATATAGGAAGTACCAGCGGCGTATCCACCATGTTCTTATTTTATTATACCCGTTTCGTTATTTAAATCACAACTACCACATAACACATAAACCAACCAACTTGTGAACACGCATTAAAGCACACAATGAATCCAATCAAGGACTCCAGTATCAGTACTTTAAACATCCTACGAGAATCAATCTATGAGGATAGATAGATGCTATAAGGATTTGGGTTCTATCACATTGTCTAACTTAACACGCATTAAAGCACACAATGAATCCAATAAAGGATTCCAATATTGGTACTTTAAACATCCCATATGAGTCTAACTATGAAGATAGATAGATACTACAGGGATCCTGGGTTCTTGACATATTGAATTATCTAACACGCATTAAAGTACACAGTGGATCCAATCAAGGATTCCAATATCAGTACTTTAAACATCCCATATAAGTCTAACTATGAAGATAGAGAGATACTACAGGGATCCTGGGTTCTTACCACATTGAATTATTGAATCATAACAAACCTAAATCCTAATGGTGATTCTGGATAATGCCACGAAAGGTAATACAATAAGCACATTTATATATAGGAAGTACCAGCGGCGTATCCACCATGTGCTTATTGTATTATCTAGTTTCGTTATCTAAATCACCAACAAACTACACAAAAACCAACAATTGAGTCTGCAAAGTACTTCTTAAAAATCTCACTATGAAGATAGGAAGATCTAAGTCTGTACTTCAAATATCCTACATGAATCTAACTATGAAGATAGGTAGATCACTTAAGGATAAAACATAACGTTTGCATAATCGGAATAATACACATAAAAGCACTTAGTGAACACATGTATGCCATACATTTTGAAAATAAATCGATTGCACATATAAATCACCCCAAAACATTTGAAAACAGTAAAAGAGGGGAACTATGTACTCGCCTGGGGTTGCGTATAGTCCCGGCTTAAAAGGTATAACAAAGCTCAAAAGACCAAGAGTTCAAGTGTTGAAGCGATTCCTAGGGTAACAGACACTATATTAGGGAATTGACACCTAAATCGGAAGATCGGGTAGAATGAGGTCTTGTAAACCAAATGAGTATTGGAACTCATGTGTTATGGTTTAACAAAGTCTACATTCTAACATGAAACCTATCCTAAGTGCTTACGACCCATTACGATCCGTTAAGGTAGCTTACGCCACATTAACGCATCGTTCGCGCAAACGCGCGTTCGAGACGCCTAACTAGTCCTATGACAAGTATTATATGCCTTAACATATCTAATTATGTTATCTAATCAGTTTAGATGTCAAAACATGTGTTACATATGCTTAAAATGAAATTATGTGCAAAAGGGTATTTTGGTCATTTTCCTAAGGCATATAAACTACCTATCATATAACTAACTAAACGAAGTGACCATAAGGTATAACCTCGGAAGGTTATTCCCTATACAACTATGGTCACATTATATGTTTGGTCGGATCCTAATGATCGACCAAACGGGTCGGGTTCGTAAGTTTAAGCGATTGATTAGATCGCTTACCTTACGACCCTACATAAGCACTAAACCTAAAGTGATGAGCTAAACATGTTGAAACATGTTTAACTAAGTTAGAAAACGGGTTTTGATATCAAAACAAATGGTTTTGATATCCAAGAGTAGTTTGGTTACAAAATACGCATGAACACGCATTTTGGCCGAAACTACGACTCGTCACTACACCTAATCAACGTGGTAATCAGTAGGTATAGTCACTAGGGACTATAACCATCGTAATTACGCTCACGTTGCGAAGTTCAAACGAACTTCGTGTTGACCATTGACTGGTCAAATCTGAAAGTCAAACACAGTTTGATTTTCGGGCTAAAAACGCATAAAAGAACGAAAGAGGACTTACAACGGGTCCAAGCAATGGAGTCTTGATCCGATTATTCTCAGGTATGAAGTGAAATCACCTCAACTTAGAGATCAATCAGATCAAGAGTGTGAAATGAAATGAAAATGGATGGGGTATTTATAGGAAAACAAGAACTGTTAGGATCGTTTCTTGAAATCCGGGCTTCAATCTTGAGCGTACATGTGGGCACAAGGTTTTGTGATACTAGGGGCATCCAAAACCAGTCCATAGATTGGAAGAAACCATGTGCAAAACCAAGGAGGAGCTGGGTTTTATTAAAAATGGTTTCTGCTGAGCTGGGGAGGCCTTACGGACCGTAAAGGTCCCCATACAGTCCCTATGGTGCCTATTTGCTGGCAGAAAGTTTGCTAAATTGGCAGAACAGGCCCCTGAGTCTCTGAACTTGATTTTTGATGCGATTTGACACGTTTAAGCCCCGTTAACCCAATTTTAAGGCTCTAAAATGAATTTAAAGTATAGGGAACAAGAAACATGCTCAAAAATATCTCGGATGTCGGTTCATTTGGTCGTACGGTTGCGTTGTTCGGTTAATTACGACGAAACACGAACGGACGCGAAAAACGATCCAAATTACGTGATGAATGAGATTTTATCAAGCCAATCACTAAAATAAAATATTTTAATGATTACATAAATTTTTGGAGGTCCGGATGTATTCAGAACATAAAATGTGCGCGAAAATGCAAACTTATGCACTTTTTGATGCTTTTAGTCCCTCTTGATCAAGAAAGTTTATTTTTACGCACCAAACACCTCAAAGCCTATTTCTAAGCTATTTGTAGGATATTTAGGGCATGTTTAACTTATGATCAAGTTCCGTAATGTGAAATACTATGTGAATCAGCAGACTTCGCAGTTTGACGCAAATAGTCCCTAAGTGTGCATAAACTTGTTTTTGACACACCAAAGCTTTTAAAACTTATTTCTAAGTTATATAAAAGTTATTTAAGGTATGTTAAGCCTATGTCACTGTTCTGGAGTGTTTACCGCATTAAACTGGGTACGTTTACGTATCAGTTCGCGTTTAACTTTCTAGAAAGCGATTTAAAGTTTGAAAATGAACTAGAATCAAAATGTGAAATTTTGAAACCAAAATAAACAAATTTTTGAGACCAAACACATTGTTTCTTTGATAAAAGATAGTGTCCTACATTGTGTGTGTTTATGGAGCACAAGTGTTACACTTGTGATCGGTCTAAATAGTGCATTTGGTACCGTCCAAGTAATGCCTCCAACTTAAATCCAAAGACCATTGCTTCCACCGCAGGTTGTGACTCATGCAATACTTCTTGTAACTCCACCACGTAAGCCATCACCTTCTCGTGTTGCATCGGCGTGTAGCTGGGACTTTGATTCGAACCTTCTTAGTATACCACTAGATCACCCGTACCCTCAGGTAAAGGCGATGCATTGTAGAGTTGGATTTCAGAAGCTGAAAAGACATTCTCCTGTTTTGTCTCCCATGAATACACAGCACCCCGCTGTGCTAAAGTGGTTAAAGTTACGCAATCTTCGAAAATCCCGCGATGAATCTGCGATAGTATCTAGCGAAACCAAGGAATTGTTGTATCCCCGAAGGAATCTTTGGTGACGATCAGTTTCTAACAAAATGGATCTTAGCGAGATCCACGTGTATTCCCACTTCGTTGATTACATGACCAAAAATGTACCTCTCGAATCCAGAAGTTTCATTTAACAAGACTTCGCGCGGAGTGGCTCCTCCCTTAGGAGCTTTAAAATAAGATACAAATGCTGCCCATGATGTTCCTTTCTCCTGGAAATGATTCAAAACATCATCAATAAACACGGTCAATTCATGTGATCCATAAAGCTGCTGGTGTGTTGATTAACCCAAAGGTCATGGAATACAAAGTCGCAATGGCCGCATTGCGTTCGATATGCCGTTTTAAGAACATTCTCCCCTTGGACTTCCATCTGATGATAGTTCGTTCGTTAGTCAATCCTCGAATGGGAGCCTGACCCTCGCAACTGGTCGACAGGTTGTCAACACATGGTCGAGGCAAACGGTTCTTGACTATCACCTTGTTGAGTTCTCGATAATCAATACACATACGAAAAGGCTTATCTTCACGGATATAACTGGGGCTTCCCAAAGCGAAAAACTAGGTCCGACAAAAGTCCTGTCCAACAGTTCCAGTAGTTGATTAAACAGTTCTTGCAACCCTCCTGGTGCAAAACGGTAAGGAGTACGAGTAACCAGGGCTGCCTCTAGCGTGAGATCAAACTGAGATTCTGCCTAACAGTTGTGGAAGTAAACCTGAAAGTTCCTCGGGTAGCACACCGAGAGGAATCACGAACAATTGGTGGATCCTCGATCCTCCTTTCCTTAGTTTTTAACATTAGTAACGGTTGCCAACATAGCGGGGTAATCCTTCCGTAGACACTTCTGGGCTTTCATTGCTGAAATGATGCTAACCTTTACACCACTCTGATACTTTAGGACAGACGACGATTCTCCACTAGGGAGAGGGATACGCAAAATTTTCTCCTCACAGGGCATATCTGTGTGATATCTGGATAACCAATCCACACTAACTACTGCATCAAAACTATCAAGAGAAGCAGAAGGAAGGTCGATGTCGAACACTTGTCCCACAAGGTTGAGTTTGCATCCCAACGAACATATGAGGTTTCAATTGACTAGCCATCAGCCGATCCCACAACAGGTTCGGTTTCAAGAAGCATCAGGGTTACACAGAACAGAGACGAAGCGATTGGCTACCCATACAAGCTACCATTTTGCTATTATGCCCGGCGTTGCCTACGCCAATCCTATATGCCCTTCCACGAGCACCACTACCAGTGTTGTTGTTACGGTCACGTGGATTCCCAATACTGTCGTTGTTCCCTTGGTTGTTGACATTTTGACTTAACAACAGTCAATCTCGTTGAAGTCACCTTCATTTCCATACTGTAGGCTATGATTATGAGTACCTTGATGTCGCCGTGACTGTTGTCTCTAATGTCGTTGCTTGAAACGGAGCTCTGCAATCTTTCACCAACAGGGTCCATCTTTTCACATTCTGTGTCACGTCCTAAGGCGCTACTCATTGTGCTGGCAGTTACACATTCCACACCATAGTCAATTGTCATCGTTTATGTCCCGATTAATTCGTAAGAGGTGACTCCCATAAGTCGCTGACTAGGGTTAAGGATTCGATTGAAGTCAATTTGCTGGTGTTCATTGCCGGTAATCAGGGTCGTTCTAATACTGAGGTCGGTAGGGCAGTACGCTCATCCTCTTGTCCATCATTCTTGCAAGTTGATTGAGTAATACACGGTATGTTTCTAGAGTTTTGCAGAAGTGATCGCACTTTGGGATCTAAGGCGTCAACACGTTGAGTTCCAACAAACGAAGAGAAGTGAGAAAGGTATAGACCAATCATTTGACGCTGCGACATCCAACTCAGGGACGTTCGTACAAGAACCTAACACTCTACATAGTTCGCTAGGCGTTCAGATGGGTGTTCAGGTAATACTCGATAGCATTGAGATTCGTAAGGATTCAGAGAGGAGTGAAAAGATCACGTTCGAGTAGGAAACAACCACTGCTATGACTCCTATAGATTTGTTATGTTTCTCATTGATCGAATAACGGAACAGAACCCCTGTTTCACTCATGCACCCTACATTATTATTATTATGTGTGCACCCATAATAATATTGTGATTTGCATGTTTATCTCAGCTCCTCCTAACTCGTGCTAAAAGGTTCCTCAGATTCGAGTAGCCAGATTAAAAACATCACAAAACAGGGTTCACAGAAGTCTAGAAGGAATGCCACACTGTGACATTATCATTCACATGACATAGGCATGTAACACATGAATTCATACTGTAGTGCTAAATGTTCAATCACGTGCAATATCATACGTAAGTGTTCACTAGTTATGCAATGCAATGAGTAAACAAGAGACAAACCTTGCAATCTAGAGCTGAGTGTCATGGTCGTATTCACGTATTCAGAACTGTTCGGTTATAGTCTGGTTTTATAAAAACATTTTTAAAACCAAGTTCACTATAACTAGTGGCTCTGATACCAAACTGTCACTGTGACACCCGCGGAAAATGCACAGTCATCTTGATTAGCATCGCATCGTGTTGCGGATGGCCTATCAAATTTCGGGACGAAATTTCTTTCAAGTTGGGGATGATGTGACAACTCGAGTTTTCGACCTTCACGTTCACATTAAATGCACGTTGACTTTGACTGTTTAGTTGCTTGACTTGTTGACTCGTATTAATACACGTGGTGTTATATTGGAACGTATTATGATTGTTGGATATGTTGTGTACTATATGATAAAACGTGTTGTGTGGGTGCATGAATGAGATTTACTGTCGTTATAAAATATAGCATAGCTTATTACAAAACACTTGGACTGTCCCACCATCAAACAACTCGACGGAATAGAGTTATGATTCGCCAAGAACGGCTCGGCGAAACAGAGCCTGTTTCGCCAAACTTGATCTCGACGAAACAAGTGTCTCGCCGGCCCATCTGATTCGTCAAGCCCATTAAGGGCCCAGAACACGTATACGCGTATAAGTTATACGGGCATTTACTTCGTCACACTTTCACCAAGAACCGAAACCCTAGAGCTTTCTGTGCGACGGCAGTTTGAACTTACGAAGCCTTCTTTAGCTTTCAATCCATCGTTCTTCCATTACGGTTAGTGTGATTAGTCCTGTGATGGTTCTTGTATGATTATGTTGATGATCTTGTCTTTGCAAATCTGAACAGGAAGATGTATAGGGTTGTAGTAACGATCATGTGTTAGATCATTTTAGTGATGGATGATTTAGATAGTACGATATTGTGAACTGTCATGTGTGAGGGTATAAAATGTATAGCCGATTGACATATGCAAATCATTGAACATTTAGGGTTGTAGTTGAATCGCATGATGATATGATCCCGATTTCATTAATGGTTCGGTAGTAATGTTAGCAGAATAATGAATAGCAACATAAGGTTCATTATGATGAATTATGATTGTATAGTTTGGTATGATGAATTCTGTGTTTACGATCCTCGTATGATTACTTCTGGTCAACGACGGCAATTAGGGTTTTGTGATAGTTCTGTAACTGACATGTTGCGACGTAACTGGTATCATCACGAATCTGAACTTAACGAAATAGAAAGCTTGACGGAATAGAATTCTTGACGAAACAAAGGTGTGTTTCGTCAAAGGGGATCTTGACGAAACAGAAGTTGTGTTTCGCCAAGGGCAATCGGCGAAACAGAATGTGATTCGCCAAAGTGTGTTTCGTCAAATATGATTCGCCAAGGATGTGTTTCGCCGACTTGAATACCTTGCACAGTAACCTGATTTAACACTGTTAGAAGTTGACTGGAATAATTAACTGTCGTTAAGTATAAACCAATACTTGTATGATCTTGAATACATGCAATGTGATACTTGGTGTTTATTGATGTGGTGTTCACTATGATTATACCTACGTGCCAACTTCGTGACTATAAACTGATTATGTATACGTGCCTACTTTAGGACTTGACTGATTAAGTGTGAGCGAGTAGTTAATCTTACCGAGCAAACCAAGGTGAGTTCACTGCATTTCTCAAGCATGCGTCCCGGTGGTTTGGGACAACTAGTAAACGTTTGGAAAAGGGAATCTTGGGTAAACAATGAAACTGGGTCTTGGTTATTGTACATGGGATCGATCATTACCAATGCTTGGTTAGGGGCATTGGGGGCTGGACACACTCCAGGTTATTGAGGGACACACTTCCCGGATACATATGGGCACACTCCCTAGGGTATCTCAACAAGTTATAAACCGCATCAAAACATAACGTTGAACTGACTTAACATATACCCGGTAACAAAACACGATAACTAAACTTTGAACTCACCAGCGTCGTCTGACACACACTTGTCTGCATGCTTGCAGGTCGTTAGAATACAAGACATGGACTTGCTATCTGGGAGTGCTGAAGTGGTCATGGATCGAGGCTATTGGATTACTTATATTTGATACATTGGTTTTTGAGTATTATTATGAAACAATTGCTAAACGATTTATCACATGCTTCCGCTATATAACTCTTTGGGAATTGATTTTATGGTTGACATTTAATATTGGTAATTAATGACATGTTTTATTTAAATATTTATCATTGGTTCAATGTGATTGGTGGCTCAGACTCTGATGTGTAACACGCCTCGCGGAGTCTCCGCAGGGGGGTATTTTGGGGGTGTTACAGTTTGGTATCAGAGCCACTGGTTATAGTGAACTAGGTTTTAAAACGTTTTATAAAACCAGACTATAACCGAATACCTTCGAAGAATCGATCATGACACTCGGCTCCAGATCGCAAGGTTCGTCTTTTGTTTAGTTTATGCATTACATCCTTAGTAGTCACACGCACTCATAGCTTGCATGACACGATACACTCGATATTACGGAGACTTGATAGTGAGACACTACTTTTCGACTTATGTGAATAGTAAACCTGTGATACCATTCATTGTGTTGCGTGAACAGGGGGAAACTTCGAGCGCAAGCTAAGAGGCACTGAGATAAGCATGCAAATTGCCTTATTATTATGGGTGCACACTTAATAATAACGTGGGGTGCATGCAAGTCCCAGTGAGGCTTATCGAGCGTGAGAAGGGTTCTGCCTTACTATGTGTGAACTTGGTAGTACATAGATACCAACATAATACTTGATTTCCATCTTGTTTCGGTTCATCTCTATATATAGAATCATGAGTGGACGAGGACACGGACGTGGCAACATCAACATGACTCAGGCTGAGTTGACTGCCCTATTCAACACCCGTGTGGCTGAGGCTTTAGCAGCCTATCAAGCTGGTACGGAATGTACCAAGTACTCTTACTCTTATATCGCGTACACGTCTTTTCACTCCTGTAACGTGTTTCCTTTCGTCATTTAGGTCAGCAAGTGCAACCTCAACCCAACCAGCCTGCGTGTACGTTCAAAATGTTTATGGATTGTAAGCCACAGACCTTCACCGGGACAGAAGGGGCTGTGGGACTTCTGAGATGGTTCAAGAAAGCAGAGTCTGTGTTTGCTATCTGTAACTGTCCCGCTGGGGACAGGGTGAAATATGCTGCGGGTACCTTGGCGGATGGTGCCCTAACGTGGTGGAATGCCCAAGTGCAGTTGTTGGGCATCGAGGCAGCGAATGCCACAACTTGGGATGACTTTAATGAACTGATCAGAGAGGAGTATTGTCCTCGGGATGAGGTCCAAAAGTTGGAAAACGAGTACTATGACTTGAAGATGGTTGGATCTGAAGTCGAAGCGTATGTGAAGCGATCGTATGAATTGGCCGACATGTGCCCGAACTTGTCCCGGCCTATGTCTCGGAGGATTGAGTTATTCATCAAGGGGTTGCCTCCGCGTGTGAAGAGTTTGGTCACTGCAGCCCATCTCAATGATTTGACACAGATTGTTCGATTGACCCACAAGATTGTGGATCAAGAGGTAGAGAGTGGCTCGTTACCGCCGCGTGTTTCAACAACTACTGCTGCTGCACCCACTGCCACTGCGTCCGCTAACGATAATAAAAGGAAGTGGAGTGACTATGATAAAGCATCTAGTGCGGGCCAGAGTAAGAAAAGGCCAGACAACAATAACAATCGCAGCATCAACCAGTCGTCTTCTGTCAATCAAGGCCAGGGAGGTGGCCAAAGTCAGGGTTCGTATGCAGGAAGGAAGCCACGATGTAACAAATGTGGCTATCATCATTTCGGGCAGTGTGGACGGACATGTAACAGGTGTGGTAAGGCGGGCCACGAGGCCAAAGATTGTAGGGCCCCACAGCCCAAACATCAGCAGCAGCAGAACCAGAGACAGCAGGGACAACCACCCCAGCAGAATCAGGGCTTCAGAAAGGGGTGCTATCAGTGTGGGGATGAGGGTCACTTTAAGCGGGATTGCCCTCAACTAAACCAGAACGCTAACGACAACAACCGCCAGAATAACAACAATGCTGGGAACAACAACAACAATGGCAATAATGGGGGTAATGGCGCTCGGGGCAGAGTGTTTCAGCTTGGGGCAGGGGATGCTAGGAATGACGGCAATGTTGTCACCGGTACGTTTCCTGTAAACAATCATATTGCTTCTGTGTTATTTGATTCTGGTGCCGATTGGAGTTACGTGTCCCTAGAGTTTAGTCAACGATTGGGGATAACCCCAACGCCTTTAGAAGTTAAACAAGTAGTAGAACTAGCAGACGGTAAAACGATAGAAGCCTTGAATGTCCTTTTTGGATGCAAACTAGATCTCGTGGGTCAAGTGTTTGATATTGATCTACTTCCCGTTACGCTCGGTAGTTTCGACATAGTAGTAGGCATGGATTGGTTGTCTAAGCACCAAGCAGAGATTTTGTGTAAGGAGAAGGTTGTGCGTATTCCTCTCCCTGATGGGGAGTCATTATTAGTTCAAGGGCATCGTAGTGGGACGATGGTTGGTATTATCTCGGCTATGCATGCGCAGAGGTATCTACAAAAGGGGTATCCTGCAATGTTAGCTTTAGTTACAAGCGCTCAGTCTGAGGAAAGAAGGATCGAGGATCTGCCAGTGGTGCGGGATTTCGTTGATGTGTTCCCAGAGGAGTTACCAGGGTTACCTCCTCACCGTCAAGTAGAATTTCAGGTTGATCTGGCGCCAGGAGCGGCCCCAATTGCTCGAGCTCCATACCGGTTGGCTCCTGGGGAGCTACAGGAATTGTCTAATCAGCTACAGGAATTGTTGGATAGGGGTTTCATTCGACCCAGTTCTTCGCCTTGGGGAGCCCCAGTTCTGTTTGTAAAGAAGAAAGACGGGTCATTCCGTATGTGTATCGATTATCGGGAGCTCAACAAGGTGACCATTAAGAACCGCTATCCGTTACCACGCATCGACGACTTGTTTGACCAGTTGCAAGGGTCAAGTTTCTATTTAAAGATCGACTTAAGATCGGGTTATCATCAGGTGCGAGTTAGGGAGGAAGATGTTCCCAAGACTGCTTTTCGAACGCGCTACGGACACTACGAATTTTTGGTTATGCCGTTTGGGTTGACTAATGCACCAGCGGTCTTCATGGATCTCATGAACCGCGTATGTAAGCCATATCTCGACGAGTTTGTTATAGTGTTTATTGACGATATCTTGGTTTATTCAAAGAACAAGGAGGATCACGAGCGCCACCTACGCCTTATATTGGAACTTTTGAGGAAGGAACAATTGTATGCAAAGTTTTCCAAGTGCGATTTTTGGATTCGAGAGGTGCATTTCCTTGGCCACGTCGTTAACGAAAAAGGGATACATGTAGATCCTGCAAAAGTGGAAGCAGTTAAGAATTGGGCGGCACCAAAGACTCCTTCGGAGGTGCGCCAATTTCTTGGTCTCGCTGGATACTATCGAAGGTTTATTAGGGATTTCTCGAAAATCGCGCAACCTCTCACATCACTGACACAGAAGAACACGACATACTCTTGGGGTGCGAAGCAGGAAGAGGCTTTCCAAGCACTAAAACAGAAACTTTGCAGTGCGCCAATCTTGTCTCTACCAGAGGGTACCGAAGATTTTGCGGTCTATTGTGATGCTTCGATTCAGGGTCTCGGTTGCGTGTTGATGCAACGCGAGAAGGTGATAGCTTATGCTTCGCGACAATTGAAGATTCATGAGAAAAACTACACGACACACGACTTGGAGTTAGGAGCGGTGGTATTTGCGTTGAAGATCTGGAGGCACTATCTGTACGGTACCAAATGCACTATCTACACCGACCATAGGAGTCTTCAGCATATCTTCGACCAGAAAGAATTGAATATGCGGCAACGGCGATGGGTTGAACTGTTGAATGATTATGAATGTGCCATCAAGTATCATCCGGGCAAGGCGAACGTCGTAGCTGACGCCCTCAGCAGAAAGAATAATACACCTAGGCGCGTACGAGCGTTGCAACTCACGATCCAATCCAAACTTCCTTCCCAGATACGAAACGCTCAGTTAGAAGCGTTGAAACCAGAGAACGTTCAAGCTGAAGCTTTATGCGGCTCAAGTCAACGACTAGAACAAAAGGGAGACGGTGCTTACTACGTAACCGGACGCATCTGGGTTCCACTCTATGGTGATTTACGGGAACTTGTAATGGATGAGGCACACAAGTCACGTTACTCCGTACATCCTGGATCAGATAAGATGTACCACGACTTGAAAACTACATACTGGTGGCCTAGCATGAAAGCTCATATAGCAACTTACGTCAGCAAATGTTTGACTTGTGCTAAAGTCAAGGCGGAACATCAAAAGCCCTCAGGTCTACTGCAGCAACCAGAGATACCCACATGGAAGTGGGAACAGATCGCCATGGATTTCGTGACAGGACTACCAAGAACTCAGGCTGGAAACGATACCATTTGGGTGATTGTTGACCGTCTCACGAAGTCAGCACATTTCTTAGCAATCAAGGAGACAGACAAGTTCTCGCATCTAGCAGCGGTTTATCTTAAAGAGGTCGTCTCTAGACATGGGGTACCAACTTCTATCATCTCAGATCGAGATCCACGTTTCACTTCTGAACTTTGGCAAGCAATGCATAAGTCGTTCGGTTCACAGCTCGACATGAGTACCGCTTATCACCCGCAAACGGATGGTCAAAGCGAACGCACCATCCAAACGCTTGAAGACATGCTGCGGGCATGTGTAATCGACTTTGGAAAAGGATGGGAAAAGCACTTACCGTTGATAGAATTCTCCTACAACAACAGTTACCATACAAGTATTAAGGCAGCTCTGTTCGAAGCACTATACGGACGAAAATGCCGCTCACCTCTCTGTTGGCTTGAGGTGGGTGACAGTCAGATCACAGGCCCGGAGCTTGTGCTTGAAACATCGGAAAATATTGTCCGGATACGGGAACGTATGGCCGCAGCTCGCTACCGTCAGAAAAGCTACGCTGACAAGCGTAGTAAACCTCTGGAATTTGAAGTTAATGATCGCGTTATGCTAAAAGTCTCACCCTGGAAGGGTGTGGTGCGTTTTGGGAAGCGCGGCAAACTAAACCCTTGTTATGTAGGACCATTCAAAATTCTAGAACGGATTGGAAAGGTGGCCTACAGGTTGGAATTACCTGCTGAGTTGGGTAATGTCCATGATGTATTTCACGTGTCGCAGTTAAAGAAGTGTTTGGTTGACGAAACACTAGTTGTACCATTCCAAGAGCTGAAAATAGACGACAAGTTGCAGTTTGTCGAAGAACCAATTGAGATCATGGATCGGGAAGTTAAAGTTCGCAAGCACAGCCGTATACCGATTGTGAGAGTTCGTTGGAACTCAAGACGTGGTCCGGAGTTCACGTGGGAACGCGAGGACCAGATGGAACGTAAGTATCCACACTTATTTCCCAAAGACAAGACCAAGCCTAGTAATTCTAGATCTCATGTAACTAGTGAATTTCGGGACGAAATTCCCATTCAAGTTGGGGATGATGTGACACCCGCGGAAAATGCACAGTCATCTTGATTAGCATCGCATCGTGTTGCGGATGGCCTATCAAATTTCGGGACGAAATTTCTTTCAAGTTGGGGATGATGTGACAACTCGAGTTTTCGACCTTCACGTTCACATTAAATGCACGTTGACTTTGACTGTTTAGTTGCTTGACTTGTTGACTCGTATTAATACACGTGGTGTTATATTGGAACGTATTATGATTGTTGGATATGTTGTGTACTATATGATAAAACGTCTTGTGTGGGTGCATGAATGAGATTTGCTGTCGTTATAAAATATAACATAGCTTATTACAAAACACTTGGACTGTCCCACCATCAAACAACTCGACGGAATAGAGTTATGATTCGCCAAGAACAGCTCGACGAAACAGAGCCTGTTTCGCCAAACTTGACCTCGACGAAACAAGTGTCTCGCCGGCCCATCTGATTCGTCAAGCCCATTAAGGGCCCAGAACACGTATACGCGTATAAGTTATACGGGCATTTACTTCGTCACACTTTCACCAAGAACCGAAACCCTAGAGCTTTCTGTGCGATGGCAGTTTGAACTTACGAAGCCTTCTTTAGCTTTCAATCCATCGTTCTTCCATTACGGTTAGTGTGATTAGTCCTGTGATTGTTCTTGTATGATTATGTTGATGATCTTGTCTTTGCAAATCTGAACAGGAAGATGTATAGGGTTGTAGTAACGATCATGTGTTAGATCATTTTAGTGATGGATGATTTAGATAGTACGATATTGTGAACTGTCATGTGTGAGGGTATAAAATGTATAGCCGATTGACATATGCAAATCATTGAACATTTAGGGTTGTAGTTGAATCGCATGATGATATGATCCCGATTTCATTAATGGTTCGGTAGTAATGTTAGCAGAATAATGAATAGCAACATAAGGTTCATTATGATGAATTATGATTGTATAGTTTGGTATGATGAATTCTGTGTTTACGATCCTCGTATGATTACTTCTGGTCAACGACGGCAATTAGGGTTTTGTGATAGTTCTGTAACTGACATGTTGCGACGTAACTGGTATCATCACGAATCTGAACTTAACGAAATAGAAAGCTTGACGGAATAGAATTCTTGACGAAACAAAGGTGTGTTTCGTCAAAGGGGATCTTGACGAAACAGAAGTTGTGTTTCGCCAAGGGCAATCGGCGAAACAGAATGTGATTCGCCAAAGTGTGTTTCGTCAAATATGATTCGCCAAGGATGTGTTTCGCCGACTTGAATACCTTGCACAGTAACCTGATTTAACACTGTTAGAAGTTGACTGGAATAATTAACTGTCGTTAAGTATAAACCAATACTTGTATGATCTTGAATACATGCAATGTGATACTTGGTGTTTATTGATGTGGTGTTCACTATGATTATACCTACGTGCCAACTTCGTGACTATAAACTGATTATGTATACGTGCCTACTTTAGGACTTGACTGATTAAGTGTGAGCGAGTAGTTAATCTTACCGAGCAAACCAAGGTGAGTTCACTGCATTTCTCAAGCATGCGTCCCGGTGGTTTGGGACAACTAGTAAACGTTTGGAACAGGGAATCTTGGGTAAACAATGAAAGTGGGTCTTGGTTATTGTACATGGGATCGATCATTACCAATGCTTGGTTAGGGGCATTGGGGGCTGGACACACTCCAGGTTATTGAGGGACACACTTCCCGGATACATATGGGCACACTCCCTAGGGTATCTCAACAAGTTATAAACCGCATCAAAACATACCGTTGAACTGACTTAACATATACCCGGTAACAAAACACGATAACTAAACTTTGAACTCACCAGCGTCGTCTGACACACACTTGTCTGCATGCTTGCAGGTCGTTAGAATACAAGACATGGACTTGCTATCTGGGAGTGCTGAAGTGGTCATGGATCGAGGCTATTGGATTACTTATATTTGATACATTGGTTTTTGAGTATTATTATGAAACAATTGCTAAACGATTTATCACATGCTTCCGCAATATAACTCTTTGGGAATTGATTTTATGGTTGACATTTAATATTGGTAATTAATGACATGTTTTATTTAAATATTTATCATTGGTTCAATGTGATTGGTGGCTCAGACTCTGATGTGTAACACGCCTCGCGGAGTCTCCGCAGGGGGGTATTTTGGGGGTGTTACAGTCACACCCCCAAAATACCCTAAACGGAAACCCCCGCGAAGCGTGCGACGTACCAGGATCTAGCCACCAATCACATTGAACTCATACAAGATTTTAGATAAAGCTTTCATTTAATAAGATAAGGTGTTACAAAACATTATTTACAACACGTTGTGTTCAGCGGAAGCATAATACAAAGTTTAACCAAAACCCAAGTGTATGTAATCAACTAGTCTCGTTTCAAGTTTCCATGTATCTCGACCCATGACCACTCCAGCATCCCAGACAGCAAGTTCCACATCCACACATATCAATAACCTACGAGCATGCACACAAGTGTATCAGACAACGCTGGTGAGTTCACAGTTTTATGAAAACGTTTGGTTACCAAGTGTTTAATCCAGTTTAATAACAATTCCGAAAGTAATGTTGATAATAACTCGATACCGTACAAGATGGCTCCCGATTATTTTTGCCCTTTCCCCAATGCCCCTATCAAAGCATTGGGCATGACTGGGTCATTAGTTCACACCTGTCCTCTCAGGTACGGGGTGAGGGTGCCAAACCTAGATAGCGCTACCAACTAATACCCCGTTACCTCTCAGGTAACAAACAAGATGGGACTTTATGGTGATAGGAGTGAGTGTATTATCCAACATTCTAGTTTTTACCCAAAAGACTTATTCCTCTCAGGAATATCCACTGATTTACCCAAAGACCATTGAAATTTTCGGGATTTTTATCCAAAGTTCTCAGGAATACCCATTTGACTGTCCCACCCACCGGGACGTATGCTCAAGAGGAGTGAACTCACCTTAGATTGCTCGGTATATTACATTACATTACCCGTTCCAAGTTGGTCAACCAAACCCTACCGAGGTTACCAATCAACATCAGTTTCATAATCAAACAAGTCACTTATTCACACAGTTTGCATCTATGACATGATCACTTCATATTGCATATCAAATACTCAGTTATCAGGATTACATTTAACAGATGGATTGACTACCACACGAGTCAAGTCAAGACCCCCATAACTAGTTAACATTATTATCATGCCATAAACAGAATATCGCAACCCAAGTATACAATACATAAACATCGAAATCTGGTTCATGGTTCACTGTTCTGATCATGCACTCCTACGTTGAAGATTCCTAGCGACGAAGGACTAACCTTCGTCGGAAGAAAGTGTGATGAAGTATTCAACCTTCTTCGGAATGAGATGTGATGAAGTTCTCAACCTTCATCGACACATGGTTTGACGAAGTTCTCAACCTTCGTCGATACAAGGTTTGGCGGAATATCATAAGGTTCGTCAAGATCACATAATCAACAGTTAACACATTTCCAAGCATGAGTAATGGATCAACGACAGTTACTTTGTGTAATCTAACCAACCCTAATATGAACAATCATCGACTATACAAACATAACAGTTTCCATTTCACATATATAATTCTAATCAAACAATAATCATTGAAACACACAAACCCTAATTATCCTAACTGTTTCATCGCGTCAATTATAATCATCATCATTTTTATCGGTTTTTCCATGAATATAATCATTGTTCAATCATACATAGATCAATCCAATTCACCATCACAGGATATTACCAACTTAATCACCCGGTTCACCAATTATTATTATGATAAACCCATGGAATCCTAATATGCATCAACCTTAATGAGCATGTAAAATCGTGTTCGACAATCGATATCATCCGTACATTCAATTTATATCTAACCGTGCTCTATCATATGTTCATCAACGGCTCTATAAACATGAAATCCTATGTCATACATAAACCACAATTATTCACCTGATTCAATTAACACATAGCCAAGATCATTCAACGAGATTTAGAATAAGTAATCTGTACTAACCAAAAGATTGTATGGTGTGCTAGTATTAGGAATAGGGGGCTCCGGACGGGGAGGGGGACTTCGATCACCAGGACTGCCGTCGAGTAAAAAGAAAGGGAGGACAGCACTAGGGTTATGATAATCTTATGTGTTTTGAGATAATGAAAGCCATAAACACATTGCGTGTCTAAACCCTTTAGAATATATGGGCCGAACCTAGGTTGGTTCCAGTTTGGGCTCGTAATGCTCTGGGCCGAGGGTCCTTATTTTGGCAAACATTCTATCTTGGCGAACTACACTGTTCGCCATGATGTAACTATGTCGAAGGATCATCCTTCGTCGATGATGATTGTGACGAAGTTCATTCTTCGTCGAGTGTGTGGTTGTGACGAAGATCATTCTTCGTCGAGTGTTCTAATTCAGATTAAACATAATTATAAACTTACACAATACTTAAGCTTTCTCATAACACAAACAATACCTTAATCAACCACTCTCATGCACAAGATATAAAGTAGGATGAATTATGAAAACCAAGCAAAGTTGTGAAACGAGTGGTATGTAGGTAAAAGACCTTGGAAATCTCGGGTTGTCGCATTAATTGTTTACCCGGTTCGCTTCCTTTTAAATTCCTTGGTCTTCCGATTGGTGAAAATATGAAAAGAGTTAGAGCTTGGAGACCGATTGTTCATAAAGTTACAAAACGATTATCTAGATGGAAGGCAAAGATTCTCTATATGGGTGGAAGATTGACTCTTGCAAAATCTTTTCTTGGTAGTATGCCGTTGTATTATTTATTGATGTTTAAAGCTCCGAAGAAGATTATTAAGACTTTGGAAGGGATTCGAAGGGACTTTGTTTGGGGGAAGACGGGATCGCGTAATAAGATAAGATGGGTGGGTTGGAACAAAATGGTGACACAAAAACATTTGGGTGGCCTTGGTTTAGGTGAGATCTGAAGCCTTAACTGGGCCCTTCTTATGAATTGGCGTTGGCGATTGAAGCGTCAACAATCACACCTTTGGGTAAATGTGATTAAAGCTATTCATGGAAATGGTTGAATGAAAATGTGATTCCGTTAAAAACAGGAATTTCCGGCACGTGGAAGGACATTGTTACGGTAAAAAATGATATTGTTAAAGCTGGTGTGGTTGAACCAGAACTGTTGGGTGTCCTAGTTGAGAATGGAAGTGATGAAAAATTCTCAGTTGCCTTGTTCAGACAAGCGGTGGCTGAAAGAATAGGGGAGAAGGTGGAAATTGGGCGGTTCGAGTGGCTGGCGTGGGCGCCAAGAAAGGTATGTTTTTTTGTTTGGATGGTTTTAAATGGAGGTATAGCAGTCAAAACAAAACTAGAAAAAAGAGGAGTTGTGGTGGATAATGTTAACTGTGTGTTGTGTGGTTACGGTATAGAAACAATAGAGCATTTGATGTTCTCTTGCATTACCTCATCTGCTACTTGGTGGAGTATTTGGGCTTGGACAAAGCTTCCTACAAGGGTAAGTGTTGGCTCTGTAGTGGAGTTGTTAGAATGGGTTCATAATTTGAAAGGTTCTAATAAATGGAAAAAGGCTATTTTAGTGATAGCGTTCGCGACGATGTGGATCATATGAAAAATCAAGGAATGAATTTATCTTCGAACAGAAAAAGAGTCGGGTGGACGGTATGGTGGATAGGATTAAAGAGGATTCGTTTCAATGGATTATAAATAGATCACCGTTTGTGAGTCTTGGTTGGGAGAGGTGGAGAGACTTTAATATCCGCGACATTATAATGTAATGTTGTTTTTGTTTGGGACTTCCAGCTTCCTGCTGGCCCCTTTGTTCTATTTTATGTTTATAATAAAATAGTTGCGGTTAAAAAAAAGCATGCACGTGCACATGATTGATGAGCAAGGCGGGGGCTATAGTGTTAGGGTAGAGGGTATGATTCAAACACTTTAGGGTATTTGAGTTTTCTCTACCCAATAATCTCATGCCATGTCAACTCCCCCCCCCCCCTTCATTCCCCATTTTCTGTTCAAACACTAGGTATGATTCAAACACTCACTCAATGAAAAAAAAATTTGATTGGTTCTTCTCTCCTCTCTCTCTCCTCCATCCCTCCTTTTTCACCTTCGGTAAATAGTCACCGATTTCTCTCCCTCTCTCCTACTCCCCACTCACCATTCAAACACTAGGGATGATTCCCCCAGCAACAAACCCCCTCCCCGATCCCACTCCCCGCATTCACACCGACCGCCCTTATTAGTCAAGGCTAGAGCGCCTAGGGCCCCTAAAAATACGTGCCCCAAGTTTTTATTTTGTTTACTTTTGTATATATCCATGTCTTGGGCAGCCATATTTGTTACTATTGTGTTGTATTTTTAATAAAACAAAAGGGTTAGGGTTTGTATTTTAGGACTAAAATACCCTCTCATACTATTTATAAGGAGTGTCACAGGTTATCTCCAGAATCTTTCTTATATTACTTAGGCAAAATTCACTTTGCTCCACTTTGTTAATGTCACTTTTATTTTTGAGTTAAATGCCAAAATGGTCCCTGAGGTTTGGTCACTTTTGTCACTTTAGTCTAGGGATGAGCAAATCGTTCCCGGTACCGGTACCGAATTTACCGAACTGGGTACTTTTTCGGAACCAATTCGGTACTGACTTTTAGGATTTTCGGTACCGGTTTTACCCTCAAATACCGGTACCGAACCATACCGAACCGGGTATATTCAGTACCGGTACCGGTACCCATTTTTGAGGATTTTCGGTACCGGATGGTACCGAGCTCATCCCTACTTTAGTCCAAAAATGAAACCTTTTGAATCTGGGTCCCTGTGGTTTCAATTTTGTTGCCATTTTCGTCTAAAATGAAATCTGGGTCTAATTTTTCAGATAACTACATGCCTTTTTGTTGTTTTCCTCCCTTTTAATGAAGGACAAAATGGTCTTTTAACAATTTGTTATAACATATTAAAAAGGAAAAAAAAATAAGATTCACCTTATAATAGAAACGTAAGACACAGCCAACAAACATCCATCTTTGCTGATTTCCCTCCAAAGTCCCGCGATTCAACCCTAACAATCCATGGTTGATTACGATGATTTGAATTGGTAATCGTCCATGGACAGTTCAAATCATTGTAATTGTCCATGGATTGTGTTAGGGTTCAATTGCAAGTCTTTTTGGAGAGAAATCAGGAAAATGGATACGTATCTATTTGATAAGGTCAATCTTTTTTTTCGTTTTTTAATATGTTATAATAATACGTTAAAAGACCATTTTGCCCTTCATTAAAAGGGAAGAAAAAGACAAAAAAGGCATGTGATTAACTGAAAATCAGACCCAGATTGGATTTTGGATAAAAATGGCAACAAAAGTGAAACCACCGAGACCCAGGTTTAAAAGGTTTCAGTTTTGGAATAAAGTGGAAAAAGTGACAAAACCTTAGGGACAATTTTAGCATTTACCACTTTATTTTTTTGTCAGGCAGTTTCTACGGATTGGCTTGGACGGTTTGAAGAAGCCAGTTCAGGTTGCAAAGTGTATGAAGTTGTCGATTTGAAAACTTTTATTTTTTGTGTCATATTCTTTTGTACTAGACTTTTTTGAACTAGATTTTTTGTGTTGTATTTTTAATAAAACAAAAGGGTTAGGGTTTGTATTTTAGGACTAAAATACCCTTTTTATACTATTTATAAATAGTATCACAGGTCGTCTTCATAATGTTTCTTATATTACTTAGGCAAAATTCACTTTGCTTCACTTTGTAAATGTCACTTTTATTTTTGAGTTAAATGCGAAAATGGTCCCTAAGGTTTGGTCACTACTGCCATTTTAGTCCAAAATTGAAACTTTTTGAATCTAGGTCCCTGTGGTTTCAACATGTCCATAATCTTTCTTATATTACTTAGGCAAAATTCACTTTGCTTTACTTTGTTAATGTCACTTTTATTTTTGAGTTAAATGCCAAAATAGTCCCTAAGGTTTGGTCACTTTTGCCATTTTAGTCCAAAAATGAAACCTTTAAAATCTGGGTCCATGTGCTTTCAATTTTGCTGTCATTTTTGTCTAAAATGCAATCTGGGTCTAATTTTTCAGATAACCACATGCCTTTTTGTCGTTTTACTCTCTTTTAACGAAGGACAAAATAGTCTTTTAACGAATTGTTATAACATATTAAAAAAGGAAAAAAAATAAGATTCACCTTATAATAGAAACGTATGACACAGTCAACAAACATCCATCTTTTAAGATTTCCCCCGAAAGTCCTGCGATTCAATCCTAATAATCCATGGATGATTACGATGATTTGAATTGGTAATTGACCAAGGATAGTGTTAGGGTTCAATTGCAAGTCTTTGGAGAGAAATCAAGAAGATGGATACGTTTCTATTTATAAGGTCAATCTTTTTTTCATTTTTTAATATGTTATAATAATACGTTAAAAGACCATTTTGCCATTAATTAAAAGGGAAGAAAAAGACCAAAAGGCATGTGATTAACTGAAAAATCAGACCCAGATTGGATTTTGGATAAAAATGGCAACAAAAGTGAAACCACAGGCCCAGATTCAAAAGGTTTCAGTTTTAAATTAAAGTGACAAAACCTCAAGGATCATTTTAGCATTTAACTCTTTACTTTTTTGTCAGGCGGTTTCTACGGATTGGCTTGGAAGGTTTGAAGAAGTCAGTTCAGGTTGCAAAGCGTATGAAGGGGTCGGTTTGAAAATTTTTATGAGCTTTATTTCCCAAACACGTATGTATACGTTTGTGTTTCATCTGAAAAAATGTACTATTTGGAATACTTGTTTATTATATATGTAACTTTTTTTTTTATGTTATTTTTATGTTTAGCCATATATAATTGTATTTAAGGGTATCCATTGAGTAATATAAATGGAATTTCCTGGGAATTATAAAATTCATAAAAATATATTTTTTGGGTGTAAAACAAAATGGTGCAGGTTGATTAAAAGGTGCGGCAATTATCAATCAATTCAATTTTTTAAGTGTGCAGTCCAGATCACTAATTGTTAATCAGTTGTATAAATGATACATTCTTGTCTTGCAAATTCAAGCAAAGGAACAATTGAAATAATACAAATAATCACGAATAACAAAACAAATATGAGCAATGTCGCTCTTTACTCTCACATTAGAATCACGAATAACGAAACAAATATGAGCAATGTTGCTCTTTACTCTCAAACATCAGACAGATGCTAGAGATGGGATGATGGCATGTGGGAGGAGAGACACACCACCACTCGAACTCAAGTCAAAAAATCCATGCTCCTCTATGAACCTCGTAAGCAGATTCCCAGCAACATAAAACACACTTGACACTAATACTGCGGTAGTAATATAGTACACCACGGTCTTAATGTACTCAAAAAATGTGCACTTATTGATGTAAGCCTTGAATATTGCCAATAATGATACACATACAAGAGACGCAATTGCAACTATTACGACTGTAAAGTCCTTGTCATTGGTCTCATGAAATGAGTACCCGTGTGCAACTGGTGGGACCATCCCGAACACGACGAAGGATAGTATTATGAAAAAACATGTAGTGGGAAAAAGTTTACTTCTCCAAGTAGCTCTTTGTACTTGGCCTCATTGTCAAACTTGTAACAATCGTCTCTAAGCTCCCAAAGCTGCGAATATGGTTTTTGTGATTAAAAGTGCTGCTAGTAAACATTTGTGATATGATTAAACAATAACGTTTTACTCACATTATGTCTGATGAAGAAGAACCCACCAGCAAGACTTGCGAGTGCCAAAGATATGATGCTCACTAAAGCATATTGAAGTATTATTTGTTAAGATTAAATATCAAACGAATATGGTGTGATGGAAACAATCTAGGTTAACAAATCAAACAAGGCCCAAAAGATTTATCACGTGTCACCAAGAAAATATCACCGTAAACCAATAAGGTTTAGTAAATTTTAGGAAAATTGGTTTTTAATAAACCAACCTTTGTCCCGTTGGTAAATAATAATCTTACCTACGTAATTGGTATACAATAATCCTACCTATCAACATATTGGTACTCAATGAACTTCCGTTAATTTTTTTTAACTGAAGCTAATTTTTAAGTTTTATTTATTACACAAACAGTCCCTGTAGTTGTAATTTACTAGTTTTAACTATTTTATAAAACAAAAAAAAAACCTCAAGGGACTGTAATTTACTAGTTTTAAAATAGTTAAAACTAGTAAATTACAACTACAGGGGACTGTTTGTGTAATAAATAAAACTTAAAAACTAACTTAAGTTAAAAAAAAATTAACGGAAGTTCATTGAGTACCAACATGTTGATAGGTAGGATTATTGTATACCAATTACGTAGGTAAGATTATTATTTACCCAACGGGACAAAGGTTGGTTTATTAAAAACCAATTTTCCTAAATTTTAAGGGGTTAAATATGAATAAAAATAATATGACTAAAAGATAACTGATTAAACACGTTTGAATGAGTTGAAAGTATCCTATGATGCTGCAATATGATTTTAGCCAAGCTGCCCATTCCACCTATTTTGCCAACTATACAAATAACAACCATCCGAACATGCAATATTACGGCCACATAGGTTAATCGATCTAGTAATATACCTAATTTGACCCGGAACAGGTATCCATCCCATCTTTTTATCATTTATACCAACGACGTGTGTCATATTTAACAAATATCAATCACTAGAAAAAGAACAAATCAAAACTTACGTGTTGTGGCATCAGAAGCAGCTGCGAATGCTACGACACTTAAGCTTGTGATCACCGCCATTGAACCTCCATACACAATGCTCTTCAAGATCTCAAGAAGAATACCATCAGATCCAAGCCATGGTCTTCCTCCTTCATAGTCAATATCGATTGTTACATCATGAATTCTTGGTGACTCACCGGTATCCAAAGAAGAACATTCAGAAGATACTGTTAAATGAAAGGATTGAATTTAGACAGTGGATGTAGAAATCAGAATTTATAAAGAATCACTAATTAACAGTTTTGCAATATCCAATTTCCAGTCATGATTTGTTACTTTTTATAAGATTAACTTGGCCTAATGATATCTATTTCCTATAATCATCTTAGACATGTTATGAATTTACATTGAGCTCGATAGATGGTAAACGGGCAACAAGTTGCGCTACTACTCCTTTTTGAATAGCAAAACTAAGTCTTTTAAAAACTACGTCCATCGATCTCGGGGTCATCTTGGTTTTAAAAAGCGCGCCCTAGGCGTGCCTAGGCGCAAGGCGCAGGGCTTGGGGCTTTTTTGCTTCTCGCCCTGTGTAATTACAGGAAGCGACAAAAAAAAGCGCATTTTTTGATGTTTTTTTGTGGGCTTTTTGGCTTGAAGCGCGCGCCTCATGTACCTTAGGCTTTTTACTGCATAAAAATGTTGTACCTTGGGTTTTTTGACTTGTACATGTAATTAAAATGGTATAATTAAAGCCGTACTTATAGCTATATTTTGGTTAAAGAAAGCTAAAAACCTATGGGATATGTATGGGATATATAAAAAAAATTATATAAACATATTGCGCCTCGGGTACGAAAAGCCCACCGCTTTTGCGCTTTGCGCTTCGCGCCTCAATTTTAGACCTCGTCGCTTTTGTGCGCCTCTCGCTTTTTAAAACCAAGGGGGTCATAACATTACTATGCATGACCTTTAAACTCGACTAAGTAGGTCCACAGCTTCTGGAGTCAAGAAACCAAAAGTATCAAAAGCAAATAAGATAAACACGTGTTGGTTGTCAAGACACACTTTTTTGTGTTTGATCACTTTGTTGTGGGTTTAAATCTCATAATAGTGACGTAATTTCTTGGTTAATATAAGTTTCATCAGTTGAAAGAAAAAACATAATGGAAAAGATCTTTTTAAATATAAGTTTGTGGTACCAATATCAAATTCCAAAATGTCCTCAACGTGTGCATCCGGATTCATGTAACATTATACAAACATGACATGAAACAAAATCCTAAAAAATGTGAATCAGTTTTTAGCTATAAAGGCAAAGGCAAAGCCTTTAATAACACCTAAGTTGGAAAGGGGAAGGTCTTGGGTTCAAGTCCCACAGATGTCAGAGGATTAAAGAAATTAGCCGTAAAGAAAATGTTTTTAGCTATAAAGAGACACTGACCCTCTCCGTACACTTGTTCATTAGACCATTTCGGAACACAACCTGTGGATGGAGCACTGAGTTTAGGAGGCTTTGGCTTAGGAGGCTTTGGCTCATCTGCAGGAGGCTTTGGCATATATGCAGGAAGTCTAGGAGGATCTGCAGAAGAAGGCTTTGGCATATCTGCAGGAGGCTTATTTTTGGAAGCAGCTACCTTTGGCCGCCATCGCTCCATCTTTGAAAATGGATTTGTTAGATCCAGGATGATAATATAAATTTTCTAAATAACTAAACACAGAACATCAATATTTTTTAGCCAGAAAACTCATAGATCAGCACTCATTTTTAAAACAATCTTTGAAACTATTCCGGTTGACACAATTTTTGAATTAATTACCTTTGGCCTTTCCTCATCATCAGATTCAGACATCTCTGAAACTTTTCTGGTTGACCACCGCCACAACAATAGGCTTTCGCAAGGTCTACCTAGGGAGTATGAGGCTTAAGCTTTGTCCAATGCGCCTAAAAGGTTGGTGCCATGATGATGTGGATGTTTTCCAAAGTTAAGGACCCATTAATTCCATCCTTAAATCGCCTGCAATCGAGAAGGTTCTTCAAAATGACGGGTGTGGGCTAGGATCTGATGTGGAAGAAAAGTTTATTATCACAGATGCTTCGGTGTTATTTATCAAGGCAGAGTGTGAAGGAAGTGGGCAACTAGTGATTTTGGAAGTTGATCGATAGGAAGGTGGCCTGCTTCATCTGGAGAGAGGGAGAGAATACAGGGGAGTTGCAGGTTTGATAAAAACTATTTGGGGGAGAAAAAGGGGGAATTCATATATAGTGGGATAGTTGATAGGTGAGGTGAATGGACTTAAATGCCCGTGCTAAACATGTGATCTGAAACTAACTTAATTTTCTAAGTGGGTTTTGGGTAAAAGATGAAACATGCAACATATTTTCCAAATAAAAGAATGTGACTGTAATTATTGAAGTTAAAGGTTATCCATTGCAATCCGTTACAAACATAAAGGACGAAAAATGTAATTTACCCTTTTTTTGTGAATGGGTACCAGGATATGAACTTATGAACTGGACTGATTCCAATAAAACAACATATCGCTAATGACAAAAAATGGTACTGATTAACATATGAATTGATTTTATACCACAACGTATGTTCATATCTTTTGGGTATACCACAACTTTGTTTTTAGATTTTCTCTTTCAGTTGTTGTAACGAACGTTGGTACTGTAACACATCAAACCGATATTATAACAACCTTAAAGAAAACCGACACCCTCGAATATTATCCGACACCCTAATATATTTTAAAATATTCCAATATGTCCCTAAATACACCCCATACGTGAAAACGGGCCCTGGATACCCTAAATATTATCAAAAATAATTAAAAAATTGAATTTTTAAGTTTGTCGCGGGCCGCGTAGACTTCTTAAGAGTCTTACGCGGGCCGCTAAAGATCAGAAAGGTGGCGCAGCCCGGTGATGACACATGTCATCATCGTGGCGAGTCTAGTCGCTGATCTGGACGAGCTACGCGTTGACCTGGGTTTGACGTGGGCGGCGTAGCCCATTGTTATCATTTACGCGGGCGGCATAAAAGCTGAAATCAGGCCCTATATAAAGGAGGTCTCGGGTTTCAACTCAAATCGTTCAAAATCTTTTCTGTATCTCGAATTCTCACATCATAGGCATTATACTCGAGTCCAATACCCCCCTAAATAGCGAAGTTCTGATCCGTTGTAAGTATTATAACCCCTGGATACGTATTAGATACGCTGCCTGATTGATCTAGGGTTCCGTAACGGCTGTCGTGGTTCTGCCCGACGTAGTCGTTGGAATGCCGTCTCGGGGGGGGGGGGGTATTACTAATGTTAAAATGGGTTATTATACTAACACGTGTGCATTTGTCTAAATTATAGATTGTCACCAGGAAACCCTTACGGAAAATCTAAGACAGCAGTGTGAGTTGATCCAACTTTTTGTTAACTGTTTTTACAAAACCTCACTTAATTAATTATATATTAAGCAGTTATTGAGTATTTGTAAGA
Organism: Helianthus annuus; assembly: GCF_002127325.2. Lineage (NCBI taxonomy): Eukaryota > Viridiplantae > Streptophyta > Magnoliopsida > Asterales > Asteraceae > Helianthus > Helianthus annuus. Next base: position 4,624,131 of record NC_035439.2, read on the forward strand.
ATACAATTATCATGAGTATGTTGGGGTTTTGTATACAAAATTTGTTACCACCTGGTCAAGGAGTAACATTTCCACAAGTTGGGTCTGACAGTACCATGGATGTTAATTGTTATAACTTGGAAACAAATGTAATTACTGACAAATGTTTTTAAAACGCTTTTCAGGTAACAAACTGTGAAAGCCAAATAGAAGCCAGCTTGACAGCACTGAAGGCTTGAAAAAGTGGCAATAAAGTTATCTAAAATGAAATAGATGGTTTTTATTAAATAAAATAGGATTTGTTCCTATGAAAATGTGTGTAATGCAAACTTGGGTTTTATCCCATGTGTTTAATATTATGAAAATGTGGTATTTTACTCTGATCCAATACTTCCTAACTACGGTCCCGATGAAAAATTCCGCTGCCAAATTAGACAATACGCGATACCACCAAAACTGGCTCGCGGCCGCCTGCTCCTGGGGAATTAGGGATCGGGGGTTGCGACAGATATTGACCGAGTAACCACCGCTACGGGCGGCGCCATGGGGGTTTGAAATATTGGTCCCGAAATTAATATCACGACGTGATCATTCCTTCCCCACTCACACACATATACATACATACAAACATATATATAAAGCTCCATATATATAACCCCATTACACACTCAAGTTATATAAAGCCACTCTCTTACGCGTTTCGCCACTTGTCGCATAACGCCCCACAAAGGGCCTTATGACTACTCATGGCCTTAGCAATATATTGTTTTGGCATATATATAACCGGTGGAAAGATCAGTTTTTATGCCTGAGATTAACAACAGATCAATAACAGCCAAATCAATTAAACAAATTATTAGAAACAGAAAACAAATGATATTTCATTAACTTTGTACTGAACAAACAGATTCAATGAAATACAAATTTAGAGACTCGAAACCCTAAAACAACTAATATTTTAAAACCCCTAAGAGCTAGTAAATTTGGTGACCGCCTTTGTGCCTTCAGAAACAACGTGTTTCGCGAATTCACCGGGAAGAACAAGGCGCACCGCGATCCGAATCTCCCGTGAGGTGATGGTGGGCTTCTTGTTGTACCTTGCAAGCTTGGAACTCCCCTGAGCGAGTTTCTCGGAGATATCTTTGATGAAACTGTTCATGATTCCCATCGCCTTGTTGGAGATTCCAATGTCAGGATAAACCTGCTTCAACACCTTGAAGATGTAGATCCTGTACGTCTCCATGCTCTTCTTCGTTCTCTTCTTCTTCTTATCAGCGGTTACGGCTTCGGCTTCTTTCAGCAGTTTCTTTCCGGCCTTTGGCTTCATCTCTGCCCGTGCTTTCACTAATTAACAGTTTTGCAATATCCAATTTCCAGTCATGATTTGTTACTTTTTATAAAATTAACCAATATTTGGCCTGGTGATATCTATTTCCTATAGTCATCTTAGACATGTTTTGAATTTACATCGAGATAGATGGTAAACGGGCAACAAGTTGCGTCGCTACCCCTTTTTTAATAGCAAAACTAAGTCTTTTAAAAAGGTACGTCCATAGATCTCGGGGTCATAACATTACTATACATGACCTTTTGAACTCGACTAAGTAGGTCCACGACCTCTGTCGCCAAGAAATCAAAAGTATCAAAAGCAAATAAGATAAACAGGTGATAGTTCAAGGCACACTTTTTTGTGTTTGTTCACTTTGTTGTGGATTTAAATCATTTGTTAGTTAATGCCGGGGGTGTTTGTTGTTGTTTGGTGTTTTACCCGTTTGGGTCGAAGGTTGTTTTTTATTGAAGTTCCCCTTTCAAAAAAAAAAGTTAAAAGAAAAAACATAATCGAAAAGATCTTTTTTTTGAACGGCAAAACACTTTATATATTTATATATAAAGAGACAGCTAGAAACTGGGAAACAAAACAAAAAAAACAAAAAAAAGACAGAAACACAAAGACAATTACAACAACCTTACAGAATCAAAAATTAACCAATTCCATCCGGCTCCCAAACCGACACCAAACCCCCGTAATCGAAAAGATCTTTTAGATAAGATATCAATAAGTTTGTGGTACCAATGTCATCAAATTCCAAAATATCATCAACGTTTTCATCCGGATTCATGTAACATTATACAAACATGACATGAGACAAAATCCTAAAAATGTGAATCAGTTTTTAGCTAAAGAGACACTGACCCCCTCCGTACACTTGTCATTAGACCATTCCGGAACACAATCGTACGTACCTTTGGATAAAGCATTTTTGGAATCAGCTACCTTTGGCCGCCATCGCTCCATCTTTGAAAATGGATTTGTTAGATCCAAGATGATAATATAAATTTTCTAAATAACTAAACAGAACATCAATATTTTTTAGCCACCCGGCTTTAAACTCCCGCCCAAGAGGCCACACTTGAGCGTTTCCCTCCAACCGACGCCCCAACCCCAACCCCTGCCCCATACCCCCTAGTCTTATATTTAGGTTGCCATTATTTCAAATATATATGTTTTTTTTATTCTCTGTCATAATCAAATTGAATTACACCACCAACCAATTATTTAATATACTCAACCGAATTACACCACCAACCAATTATTTAATATACTCAACAACTCAATCATAATTTTGCATTTGTTCTATTCACCCATTTAATATGTACTTCATTTATTAAATAACTAGGTTATCTACCCGTGTAATACACGGATGGAACAATTTAAATTATGTAAGTCATAAATATACAAGTAAAATAAAGATAAATTAAATTAGATATTACATTAATTAAAGAAAAATTACAATTACAAGTCAAAATCTAACTACTATAATAAAAGAAACCAACTTTTGGACACGTGTCATTCATTGAAGGTATCCTTAAATTTATAATTATCTAAATAAGTAAATAATAAATTAATATTAAATCCTATCATACTTTAATAAATTATTATCCTCAAATCTAAATTGTTAATTTAATATATTTTTAAAACAAATACCTCTCTTATCTGCTTATCTTATATTAAATATATAAATAATAAATTAATATTAAATGTTATCCTAATTTATTAAAAACATAACTTTTTTGTTATTTGGTATACAAAATTATGTTTATTCGACTCGAGTAAAACGCGAGATTTTTAAGGATATAATTTTTTTTTATTTGGTAGATTTTTCAACCCGACTATACACGGGTTTTTTAAAGATATGACGTTTTTAGTATTTAATATACAAAATTACATTTATTTAGGATATAATTTTTTTTATTATTTGGTAGATTTTTCAACCCGACTATACACGGGTTTTTTAAAGATACGACATTTTTAGTATTTGATATACAAAAAATACATTTATTTAATCTATGTAGTACACATGGTTTTTAAAGATATAACTCTTTTTTATATCTATTCAACACGTGTAATATACGCGGTTTTTACGGATGTAATTTTTTATTATTTGGTAGATTTATTCAACCCGATTATACACGGTTTTTTTAAAGATACAGCGTTTTTAGTATTTAGTATACAAAATTACATTTATTTAATCTGTGTAATACACATGGCTTTTAAAGATATAACTTTTTTTATTATTTGATATATAAAATTACATTTATTTAACCCGTACAATATACAAGGTTCATAAAGATATAAGTTTTTATTATTTAATATATAAAATTACATTTATTCAACCCGTGTAATACACGGGGTTCTAACCTAGTGTCTTATAAAGTAATCATAAATCTCTAAATAGTTCCTTGCATATAAATTTGTCTTTTAATTTGTAACTTAACCATCTCTATCTAATGTTAGTAATTTTACTTCTACTCTTGAAAGTGTCGCATTCAACTTTCCACGAGTGAATACATGTTTAAGAGATGCTAAACTAATTAAAAAAATAATAGTAGGTTTTAAAGTTGAGAAAGTTTGAAAAAGTATTACAACAAACATGAAGTATTTACCTTTGTAACTTAACCATGTTAGATCTTGGCTTTCCAAGATCTAAGCTCCCGTCACAAATTATGCTAACCGATGATACCCAGGGTCATGGGTATCATCATGAAGTATTGAACAGGAAAAAAAAACATTACTCCTAAACAACAATTATGCATAACTGAGTAAAATAACTCATGATGGTGGTAATGATGATCATGCTTATGAAGGTGCTCATCTTTTTTTTTTTTCTGAACATCATCCTCAATAACCTAAATTCTAACAAACATATAAAGAAAACATATATTATGTAAATGCCCAGTTTAATGAAATGCGTCATAGTTACTAAAAACATAAAAAAAGACGACAATAAAGAGAAATAACCTTTATAAATCAAAGTCTCATATACCTGGAACATCATCAATGTCGATTTTCCAAATTTAGTACTTTTAGTTTAAGCATGCGGTTTATGGACTGCATCTAAATGTCATTTAAGTATTAAGATTTTCATTAAGTATAAATCAACACAAAACTTTAATCATCAAGGTAACTTTTTAAAAACAAAAAACACGATATGAATATATTAATATAACAATCTTCACCTTCTTGAAAAAGATATATCTTGTAAAATACTTCGAAAGTGTTTGTCTGACCTTTTTGATATGATTCATCAATTGGGTACATCATGACGAATAAACGGGACAATTTTGGATCTCACATCTGGTGGAATACGAACAGGGTGATAATTTTTGTCAAGCCAAACAACTGTTGCATGCGCCTCCCAAATGGGTTACACCAAAAAAAAAGAAAAATTATTCACAAGAATCAGCAGAAAACAAAACAAAAGATTACAGATTAACAGAAACCCTTGAAAGATTTTTTTGTCTTTTACCGTCTTGGTATCCAAAAGCAAGTTACCTCTTCATTTGGGATCTTGGTTATCAGATACCCTCACCCTCAAAACATATTTATCCTATAATTTTGTGTCTGATTGATCTGATCGACCCAACTTATATTGTTTTTACTTGTGTATTCAACCTATGAAACCTACTAATCCTGTCAAGAATTAAGACCAACGAACTGTATTTAGTCTATAAATAAAGATTCAAGATTCACACCCCCATTCATCTAAAACACAATGCACCACAACCATTCGTCTAAAACCTAATTCTGAAAACCAATGCTACTCAATAAGTCAACGTTCAACAATATTCATCGCCACCCCATTTTACAACAAACGTTATCAATATGCTATAACCTGATAGATTAGCGACGATCCATGGACATATAAGTGAAGTATTTGCTAGAAGGGGAAAAACTTAGGTAAAGTTCAGGTAGCCAATCAGTGAACATGACCTAGCCCCATCTGACCTCAATAATCCCTAATTTCCATTAGATAAGTTATAATGAAACCCCTAATCTTCGTTCAGCATTTAGAAAAGCAAAAAAAGAAGCAACAGAGTTCTTACCACTCAAGCAACCTGTAACACCTCGAAATTCTGAGTCCAATAATGTATTGACACGTGTCTTGAGTTTACACGTGGCATTTAATATTTAACAAAGGACTAATATTGACAAACCTTGAAAGTATGTAAATTCGAGGGTTATAAATGTCAAACAAGGGTAAGTATACTGTATAGTAACCCTAAAGATGCTCGTACCTTAAAACGAATAAATCATGGATCGTACGGAAGCGAAACGCGAAAGAAAGTGAGAGATTACAAGCTGCGGGGGTTAACGGTGTCAACATGTTTGATTATACCTCTGAGTGACCCTTTGACGTACCCAAAGCCTTGTAACAGTAAAATACGCTCACTAGAATATAATATATAAATTCCGCGAAGTTCCGTTTTAAAACGAGAAACTTATGACCAAATTCGTACGAGAGGGGTTAAAAGCGTCAACTATATAAATTAAGGCTTCTCGGATAATAAGTAAACTATCCGGGGGCTTAACAACACGGGTAAATAACGCGAGGTCCTTAATTATAATTAACCGAGGGCCATATCGCAAAGTTACCCCTTCAAACCCGAAAGGTCAGGTTATTAATTACCAAGATTTTGGTAATCATTGTAAAAAGATTTAAAAAGATTGTTTCTTAACCCCTTACGGACCGTAAAGGTCATGCCTTACGGACCGTAAGGGAGCGCATGATTGATTTAGATCCGCCACAGGCTTACGGACCGCAAGGCCTAAGCCATACGGTCCGTAAGCAACGCCCAGCGACAGAAATATGGCTGTTGGCTCTTTTAAGCGGCAAGACAATTATGGATGGGTTTTCCAGAGGCATGGGCGCCCCCCTACTCGACCCATAACACCTTAGGACACCTGCCCATCATCCATGCTCACTTGTAGACCAATGTGTGATGATCTAAGAGCTTGTCTTGCACTATAAATAGACCTCATTGTTCACAATTTAGAACACACCTCAAACACACTTCTCTGATCATCTCTGGAGCTTCCAAGCTTTATTCTAGCATCCTATTTCGTGTTCAAGCTTCTGTAAGTCGTTTAATTCCTTTGTGGTTTAAGTTTTACTTAGTAATGTAGCTAAAAATCAAACCGTCGTAACTACGGTTTGACTTCAAGATAAATCCTTAATGGCTCAGTCTTCTGTCGAATCAAAAGTGGTTATGTGTTGGTATTTATGTGGGTAATAAACCTCTGAAAGGGTTCCCCATGATCACCACTCCAACTAGTTCAAATGTCGAGTCAAACGCGTACTTAAAAAGTCAACAGAAAGCTATTTTTGCGATTCTTGCATAATCTGTAATGTAAACGATATGCAACCTGTTTAGACACTCATAAAACATGATAATAAGTATATAAACTTGTTTACGCTCGCTTGATTCGGCCATTTGCTATATTAACCCGGTTCGGAACCGAATGTCGCAAAAGTTTGACTTTTGCTTTGACCTCAGTTCTGGCCCGTTTTAGTGCAATGTAGATATGCCTTAGGACTCTCTTAGGACCAGGTTACATGATGGTATAAACCTCTGTGACCGGTTCGTTGTTTGTCCGAGTCTTTTACGCATTTCCGCTAATTACTTAAAAGTTGACCGTAACGCCCTTTTTAAAATAAAACGAGTATTTCGGACACGTGAAGGGATCATAACCTTGCTTACTAAATTCTAAGCATGTCCTTAAAGTTTCACGTCAATCCGAGGTCTAGAATAGGAGTTATGCTAAAAAGCGCAATTAAAGTAAACTTTTGTAATAAACGGCGCAATTAGCATAACGCCTACCTAAACCAAGATTTCGTCACCGAAACTTTTACCCACTGTAATAAAATAATATTTTGGGATTTTTAAGGATTTTTAATAAATTTTAACCTGCTCATAACCTGCGGTTATGGCTACGGTTCGGTAAATACCGAATATGCCCTTTTCGGCCAAAACTTGAGTTCTGCAAGGTCTTTTGACCCGATTCCAGTTGTTACTGATTTTAAATAATAAATAAGATATTTTAGACTTGTTAAACTGATCAGGAAACTCAGGTTTCCTGTAGAACTCAGAAATCCCCTTTAAAAGTCTTTAAAATGACCAGAAAACCCCTACGGGGCGTATAATGAACTAAAACTCGTTACGGGCATTATGGAAGGTATCCTACTGATACCACAACCTCTTTAAAGTATATTGACTTAGGAAAACAGTGTAGGACTCCTACGGTTACCCGTTGCGCCTATTGCGCGCACGGTTTGGCTTATGTAACTAGTTTACTTAGATTAGCTGATATGGGTCAAACCATATCATTTTGACCCCAAAATCCAGAGTGTGAATATTAAACCCGTATAAAACAAGTCTCCGAGCTTGTTGGGTCAGAATCACATTCCATTCTCGGTTTTCGCCTTTCACGCGATTAAACCGTACCTATCCCTCGAAACTAACCGGTCTAGGCTACGGCTAATATAAAGACCCGTTAGGATTCTAATAGGTTAATTTAAACCTTCGTTCCAGAATAAGGAGCCCTAGTAAAAGATACCTGTGATTTAACTGATTAAGGATAATACTTGCAAAGGTAAATACTTTTAACTTATTTTCCCTTATACGGGCTTGGGTTACGGTATATAAAATACCGCTTGATTGAGCATCAAATAATTCCATCGCTTAGGTGGTTAATTGAATAGTTTGATCGGCTCATTTAAACAGTCTTGTTACTTAAAAGCCTTTGGGGGGTTAATGACCATGTCCCGGATATCCTTGGCATCATTTTACGAAATGGCCACGACCTTGACAGTCGGGTGTAGGCGTACACCCGGTATTATGTCTATATTATTAAAAGACCTAGCCGATGGTTTACCCACCTCGGTTTTACGCAAATGTGGTGTGTCTATTGATCTTTAACCCGGACAGGATCCGGGCTACTGAACGCATAGAAGGAACATGTAATTCGTTCACAAGATTATAATTTTAAATAATTCTCCCAAGTTAAATAAACATGTTTATGCCATGTGCATCCAAACCAATTTTCAACCATTTTACAAAATGAGTCAGTTGATTGTATTTACCAGTGTAAACTGACGTATTTTCCCAAAAAGATTAAGTGCAGGTACTACACGTAATTGGCTGGTAGTAGCTCCCTAGCATCTAAGGAAGTCTCGCAAGCTTGATGTCTATCTGTTGAACAATATTTTTATTTATTTGATCCATCCTGTGGATACTATTCAACTACTTGTGATACAATTGGATATTACAGTAAATGGTTGAATTATATTTATCTTTATGCTTCCGCTGTGCATTCATATATTGTGGTTTGACTATATTGTTGCCAACTACGTCACGGTAATCCCCCACCGGGCCCACCGGTGATACACGTGGAAATCGGGGTGTGACACAACCGATGCCGCTACTCCTAAAAACCCAACCGCAACCTCTTGATATGACAATCATCATTAGAACACAGGTGTGTGGCCGCTCTATAAAAACAAAATTCGTGTACCCAAATTCAGAAACATATTTAGAAAATTGTCTCTTGAGTTCAGATTTCTTTCAATTAACTACCATCACAACCGTCGCAAACAACAACCCACGACCTATCGTCCATACTCGCCGCCCATTTACAGGCTTATAGCCCCAAACTTGTTGCAATTTGTTTGGTGTTGAAGGGATGTGTGGTGATATATGGTGGTGAGAATGATGTCTGAGGGGTTCACTTTCATGGCATACTTAATTACTACTTATCTTTAGTATTCATCATTTTGTTAATCTATGAATGTAAAATGATTTTATAACATTCATAGATCTGGTAGTAAAAATTAAATAACAAATTGCAACAATTATACTAACCTTGATTTGGGTGAAACAGAGAATGACATCAGAGTAACCCTAATAAACAAACATATCAATGTTTATTGATTTGGGTGAAACAGAGAATGTCATCGGAATAACCCTAATAAACAAACATATGAATGTTTAAGATAAATCAAGTAGAAATAATTAAAACAAAGCAAAGAATATGTAATATAAATTCAACTTGGGCAGGAGCAAATGAAAAGATTACCTATTGGAGGAAGATCGACCGGTTGGATCATATGAACAGTGTCATCGCCATTAGAATGCGGGAGACGCGATTAATGAAAAGTAGGTATCATTAAACCAATTATCCGGGTCGGATTATTTTACCCAAAGGGTCCGAGTGTCATTAGGCGGGAAAATCATCCAAAGAGTCCCTCAACAATCGACACGTGTTCCCACATGATTTTGTTTATTATAATAGTAAGATTTTAGTAGCTTGGTAGTTTTTTTTTTTTTAATTTCAGTAGTTTTTATTACAATGTTTTTATGTATGCAGAATGGTCGACACTCGTCAAGACTTTTACTTGATTACTTATATTAATTATCTACTCATTTAATTAATTGAATACATTTAATAATTTAAGTAAGTGAATTTAAAGAAAAAATGGGTAAACTTAAATAAAAAATGGGTGATGATGTGGAAAATGTAAGGATGTTTGTATGGTTGAAGATGAAATTGGTGGTTTTTAAGGATTTTGAAGGATATGATGTGACAGCTCATTAGGGAGCTAAGGGTGTCGTTTGCATTAGAGATAGTCTTATTGGATTTGGTGTTATTTTGGGTTAAACACCTATTTCTTTATATAGTTTTAATTGGAGGGGTATGATAAATAGACCTAACATAAGGATTAATATATCAAACTAGTCAACTTTTGTTAATGATTAACTATTTTAATACATTATTTTAATTTAAAGTCAAAAGTAATAATTATGTTTTTTATGTTATTTTGTTTTATAATACTTTTGTTACTTTTTTATATCTGGTTATATTATTATCAGTATTAATAGAAACATTAATAAATAAATAATCAAGACATTTTATTATAAACACGAAAGTGAAAAACTTCAATGATAAATAAATAAATAACGAGTCTCTAATAAAAAAAGTAAATGTGCAAACATTAAAACAATTAATCACCTACATCGACAAAACCATTTTCACGACGATAAAGTTGTGTATATAATTTTAGACGCCACATATACATGGTCTCCCATTCAGCCACAGACATGCTAATATTGCGAAAATTTTAATAAGACGTGATTATAAGCATCATACACCTTTATCCTCTCATTTTACTCGTAAGAATATAACTACACATAAAAGTTAACGAAATTCTCATTTTACTCATAAGAATATAACTAAACATAAAAGTTAACGAAAAAAATAGATATGTACTTTTTTAAGAAATGGGAAAAAGATACATACCTTTTTTCCTTTCTTTCGTTCTTTTATTTTGTGAACAAATTCATTTGAGTCTTCTTTTATACAGAGTTAATTACATAGATGGACCCTATGATTTATAGTTAGTTTAATGTTTAGGTACTAACTTTTTTTAACAGTTTTAGGTTTTATGATTTCAATTTTATAACACCTCTGGGTACTAACACCAAAATTAGTTAATTTTATCAATATAATGAGTAAAATACCCTTCCATTTTTTTAATTTTATCAATGTTACACCTTTGGGTACTATCACCAAATTTTATTTTAAGTTTAAATCAAGAGTTAATTACATAGTTAGTCACCATGGTTTACACAAACTAACAATTTAAGTTACTAATAGTTTAAAATCACTTCCTGTGGTACTAAATTTCCATTTCTTTAACATGTGGGGTATTAATTACATAGTTAGTCCATGTGGTTTACACAAACTAACAATCTAAGGTACTAATAGTTAACCATGGAATGAACGTTAATACCCCCCACATGTTAAAAAATGAAAAGTTAGTACCCTAAGAAGTGATTTTAAACTATTAGTACCTTAGATCGTTACTTTGTGTAAACCACAAGGACAAGGACAAACCCATTTTCCCGGAACCCGAGTAAGGGGGATACACCTGTGATATCGACACAAGCATGTTTCCCGCCCTCCCAACCAAAAACTAGCACGTCAGCCGAGCGTAAGGTGGACCTCCCTTTCGTCAGGTCTGTAAGAAAATTAATCGGTGCCTCTTTCTTTGCCGAGATCCCTGCTCGTCTGAGAATATCCATTAACTCATCTCGAATTAAGTCATGGTGATACTTAAACCCCGGCAACTCTCTACAGTGTAACGCATGCTCATCGTATTTATCCAGGCATGTTTTACGGCAGACTGGACAAGTTACAAAATTGAAACCATAAAACCTAAACCTGTTAAAAAAAGTTAGTACCCAAAGGTGAAACTAGCTATAAACCATAGGGTTCATATGTGTAATTAACTCTTTTATATACAAAAATCACCAAATTTGGTTTATTTGAAAAAGTTGAAGATTATACATTTAATCTGATAATTTTCCGCCCCAATGATGTTGGTGCGTTAGTTACTGACTTGGTACGTACATTTCGTCAATACCAACCTATAGCTGAGCAAGAAAATGTATCTGTCCATCATACTGACGAAGAAATTCAACATGGCATGGATGAAGATACTTTTCCACCTGAAGATGTTGATGTTGACAGTGTTATTGAAGTACCTGATCTGGATTACGATCCTAACGACAATCAGCATTTTTATGAAGTACTGGCTGTTCACGAGAATCCTCCTCTACCTGTTGCCAATGTGTATAAAGTCGAGTGGGTCCTAACATACTGATTTGTAAGTCTACCATGATTCCAAATAATTTAAACTTATTAATTATTTTCAAGATGAATTATTTTCATTTAGGTTGGTGCTTATACATCTTTATTTTTTCATGTGATGTAGGGTTTCCCAACATCTTTTGTTACAAATGTGCCGTTACATGATGTGCACCATATGACTGTTCATACTAACGATGGTGCTTCTATATTGATGGAATTGCGTTCTGAATATGCACATGGTAAACCGAGGTATGCTTTAAAAGGCTGGCAGAGATTCATGTGTGGAGTTGGTTTGGTTAGTGGTCGTCCGTATTTGCTACGTTATGAAAGGAACAATGGTGTTTTGATTATTTCAGACATTATATAACCATTTTAGTATTCCTTAAGCTATGATATAGAACGAATATAAAACAACTTTGTTTTTGTCAGTATTATATTTTATAATTGTTTAACTTTACAGACGTTTTTATCATTGATTAATTTCCTTTATTAATCATGCAATTTTCATTTATTAATATATATGTATAGTTATTTTTTAGAAAAATAGATTCACAACCCGTGAGTGTTTACGGGTGATAACCTAGTAAAAATATATATAAAGAGTAAACAGAATTATATAGCACATCAACATTGACTGAAAAATATCCCAAACTTCAAATTCACTTCTCACATATCCAGAAAAGACCCCTCTCTTGAACTGCCTAAGTACCCTTTTTACTTCTCCTCGCTCCAAACACCCCAGTATATAATAAGTATCAAGATATCTTGTCTAATTAATAGTGAAAAAAAAAGTTAAAAGCTTACCCTAAAACTCTTTTAGTTGCTTCCAGCAGAATTAATTGTAAATACGGTCTGAACCACGATTAGAGCAAATAGAATGATTCCAGCAAATAAAGCAATGATATTCCATGGACTGCTGAAGTAAGTTTTCCTCTACCAAGTTATATTTTTTGGCTAATAGCCGGGACCTCCTCGCGATATACTACAAGGGGTTCCGGTTGGTGTCACTCCCCCTCCACAAGATGTTGAGGAAAATGAAGCCGCCTTCTTC